>NC_091351.1:3012500-3082500 GCF_038502225.1 Cherax quadricarinatus | reverse complement strand
TTTTGTACTCCAAAAAAAAATGTGATTAGCCCATTCTAGAGTCCAGAATTACTCTCGCATATCGGAGAAGATAGTATCGACCTTTGTTTTAACTGTGATTTTCCTTCAAGGCAGTGATCAAGGAAGTGGTCATTGAGAGCAAATCAAATAAGAACATAAGAACATAAGAACGAAGGAACACTGCAGCAGGCCTACTGGCCCATGCGAGGCAGGTCCAAGTCTCCTACCGGCTTAAGCCAATGCACCCAACCTAGTCAGGTTAGGTCACATTGACTTAAGGGAGGAACACGGCAACCGACCTGGTAGCACAAGGTATCAGGTCCAACTCACACCCACCCACATCCACTCATGTATTTATCCAACCTATTTTTAAAGCTACACAACGTTCTGGCCTCTATAACTGTAATTGGGAGTTTGTTCCACTCATCCACAACTCTATTACCAAACCAGTACTTTCCTATATCCTCCCTGAATCTGAATTTTTCCAACTTAAAACCATTGCTGCGAGTTCTGTCTAGGCTAGATATTTTCAGCACACTATTTACATCCCCTTTATTTATTCCTGTCTTCCATTTATACACCTCAATCATATCCCCCCTAAGTCTACGTCTTTCTAGAGAGTGCAGATTCAGGGCCCTTAGTCTATCCTCATAGGGAAGGTTTCTGATACATGGGATCAACTTTGTCATCCTCCTTTGTACATTTTCCAGAGCATTTATATCCATTCTGTAATACGGTGACCAAAACTGTGCAGCATAATCTAAATGAGGCCTAACCAAGGATGTATAGAGTTGAAGAACAACCTGAGGACTCCTATTATTTATGCTTCTTGATATGAAGCCAAGGATTCTATTAGCTTTATTGCGAACACTTATGCACTGTTGTCTTAGTTTCAGATTACTGCTAACCAGAACTCCTAAATCTTTTTCGCAATCCGTAATATTAAGATCTACATTATTTAGTTTATATGTGGCATGGTTATTGTCCTGTCCAGCATTTAGAACTTTGCATTTGTCTATATTAAACTGCATCTGCCACTTCTCCGACCACTGCATCAGTCTATTCAAATCTTCCTGTAGTGCTCTAATGTCCTCGTCAGAATGAATTCGACGGCCTATTTTGGTGTCATCGGCAAACTTGCTGATGTCGCTCTTTATGCCCTCATCTATGTCGTTTATGTAGATTGTGAACAGCAGGGGGCCCAACACTGACCCCTGTGGAACACCGCTCGTGACGCTTCTCCACTCTGATTTCTCCCCATTTATGCAAACTCTCTGCTGCCTATTTGTCAACCATGCCTCTATCCAGGAAAAAATTTCTCCTCCTATTCCATGTGCCTTAATTTTCCTCAATAGTCTCTGATGTGGGACCCTGTCAAAAGCCTTCCTGAAGTCCATATACACAATATCATATTCATTACCATGATCTCCCTCCTCAAATACCTTAATTAATGAAAAAAGTTAATAAATTCGTAAGGCAGGAACGCCCCTTTGTAAAACCATGCTGAGATTCGTTGATTAATTTATGCTTTTCAAGGTGGCTACGAACTGCCTCGGCAATTATTGACTCCATAAATTTTCCCACTATAGAGGTTAGGCTTATTGGTCTATAGTTCGAAGCTAAGGACCTGTCACCTGCTTTGAAAATAGGTATCACATTTGCTATTTTCCACTTATCTGGCACCATGCCAGTTTGTAGTGATATGTTGAAAAGATTAGCCAAAGGTTTGCTAAGCTCCTCTTTACATTCCTTTAGAACCCTTGCATACAGTTCATCAGGGCCTGGGGATTTGTTAGGTTTTAATTTATCTATTTGCCTAAGGACCATGTCACTTGTGACCCTAATCGTGCACAGTTTATTATCGTCATGTTCTACATAATTTATCATTTCTGGAATATCGCTGGTATCCTCCTGTGTAAAAACTGAGAGGAAGTATGCTGCACCTGATCGCAGCCTCTCCAACCATCCTTCATATTAAAGCACATCTCCCAAAATAAGATAACTGTTTCAGTCCAGAATCTTGCTGAAAGACAGAGCGAGTGTTTACGCTACTGAACTCGACGAGTACAGTTAGTATCGCGTTTAGCGGACTCGCTCAAGCATTTTTCATTTCTCTGATTAACTAACATGAGTTGAACGATTCGCATGAAATCAGCATATCATATATACTAATGCTCAGGAACAACCCACATGGAGACACAAACTTTGATTGATCTGTATGTTTCTGGGATTCTATTTAGCAGATGAAGAGAATCCTAGAAGGGGGTCGAAATATACAAATCAATCAATCTCCTGAGTTTCTGCCTCCATGTGGGTTATTATTGAACACTGACAAGTATTTATTACGCTTTAGTTATTCATATATACTAATGCACTTGGCTCAACAGAGAGACGAGTTTTTCAAATAATGTGTGAGAACTATTCATTGGAAATTGCACTGGAAATTATCTTCTGCTCATTTAAAAAAAACTACTGTTGCATATATAACAAAAGACAACACATAAAAGCTTTTCCAGTTGGCCAACGTTCTGGTACGTAATGAATATACTGAATGATTGAAGGTGTTTACATTTTGAGAGACTGTACTGAATTTGTCCCTGATCGACATGATAATGACGCCTTTGATCCCACGTACTGGTGAACCTTGTTGAGCCTCTAAGCGTCTGTGTCACAGGTTAAATATTCATTTAAGCACTTGCAGAAAATTACAGATATATCTTTAATTTGCATTTTTTATATATATTTTTAGTGTAATGTTTATGTTGAATAAGATTGCTTCATTAACTACTATTACGATAACATTTTTTGAAATACAATTAAGAAGCAGCAGCATAATAGCAGAAACAGCAGTAACACCAGTAGCAAGAGCAGCAGGAGGAACATCTGCAGCAATAACAGAAGTAACAGCTCTCGTGGCTGCAAGTTCAATCTGCAACCAGACGATCTACTTGCAAGAAGACATGCTTACTTTCTGTAGGAGCGACAAGGCTAGGAAATGCCAGAGACTATAATGTTTAAAATATGTGCTCCAAGAGATGTAACTCGACCCACACGAAAACAACACATTCATAGTGAAATGCAGAATACGAAACGAGCTGAAATTAAACCTGAATCCTCAGCCACATTCATAAGAATAAGCAGACACAAACACCTACATACTGATTTATTATTTGAGGCGATTTCCTTTAAAATTATTTTCAATTTCAGTTTCTGCTTTTTTAATTTGTCTGTTCAATGCCACTACATGATCTGCTTCTAACGTTCCTCAAAAAAATAAGAAGACTGAGAACTCAGCTAAAAAAATGCATTAAAAACGAAAGCAGGCGTGTTATATTCTGCATGATAATGGGTTTTCTGCATGGGCACCTACATGTAACCCATCTCTCTACAAATTTAGTATCATGCTGAAATAAGGATTATGATCATTAGAGCACCCATCAGGTGCACGCTCATTGGATTGTGAGCATTAGTCTCTCACGGTGCACTCAGATGCCCACCTCGACTGGAGAGCAAGTGGGAGAGATTCGTGGAGTTTCAGGGAAGGCTCTGCCAACCTCTTAGTAAGCTAAAGCTTTTCAGGATGCACCTAAGAAGGGACTTCTTAGGTGCAGCATGGGAGATGACGTCCCTTAATTAAGATTTGACCCTTCGAACCGTACTCCTTCATACTCTTAAATCCCTAAGTTGATAATTCAGAATATTCTACTGATTACTCCATCAGCTGCGAAAAAATGTTTTGGTTTTAGGAAAAAGAGAGACAGTTCTTTGAGAGTCATGTCAAAGAGATGGAAAGGTGAATTATTAATGTGTAGCTGCTTTGCCATCGACTTTCGTTTTTAATGCAAGACCTCGTTTTTATGTTCTTTCTGCCTTCCATAATATAAAACTAATGTTCATTCTTTCTAAGCTGCGAGAGAGAGAGAGGCAGACACACACACACACACACACACACACACACACACACACACACACACACACACACACACACACACACACACACACACACACAAAGGTTTGCAACAAGACTAGTCCCAGAGCTAAGAGGTATGTCCTACGAGGAGAGGTTAAGGGAAATCAACCTGACGACACTGGAGGACAGGAGAGATAGGGGGGACATGATAACGACATACAAAATACTGAGAGGAATTGACAAGGTGGACAAAAACAGGATGTTCCAGAGATTGGACACAGTAACAAGGGGACACAGTTGGAAGCTAAAGACACAGATGAATCACAGGGATGTTAGGAAGTATTTCTTCAGCCACAGAGTAGTCAGTAAGTGGAATAGTTTGGGAAGCGATGTAGTGGAGGCAGGATCCATACATAGCTTTAAGCAGAGGTACGATAAAGCTCACGGCTCAGGGAGAGTGACCTAGTAGCGATCAGTGAAGAGGCGGGGCCAGGAGCTCGGACTCGACCCCCGCAACCTCAACTAGGTGAGTACAACTAGGTGAGTACACACACACACACACAGGGTAAGAGAGACAGAGATACAATAGCTCTTAAGTGAGGGCCTTCATTTTGTACGAAAGGATTGCGGATATTGCAGTGTCTATTGTCAAGAAATCCCTGGATTAAACGGGATAACCAGTGTGCATCTGCTGATTATTTTTGAAAATAATTATAAAATAAAATATGTGGGTGAGATCTCTTCATCTGGTTGTGAAGCGAGAAGGTCTAGGTTCATTAGTGAATGATTCAGATGTAACAACAACAACGTCTCTACCTCGTTGATTTATAATCCTTACCAGTAACGTTATCAGACTTCCAACTTGTCTACAGTGTTCCTTTCCTTTCTTACCATCTTCCCAGGATTCCTATTATATTCATGTTACGGCGTTTAAACATGTAGTAGTCATGCGGCGCCTGAGGAATGAAAAGCAATCTAGTCTGATCCTAGGAAGGGGAAGGCAGCTCTAATTCCCTTCAACGATATCCAGACACCTACAATGTCCTCCCTTCCCAAAAAGGGTGACCATTTCTGAAGTAATTTATACACCTTATTGGTCCTAGGTGTCATTAAACTAATCTCTAACCAATAATCTCACTAAAATATTGCAGCTCTGCTTAGACTTAGACAAGAAAGTAGGGAGCTAATAGCTTCTTAAACCGCATAAACAAAATATCATTGAATTATATTCTTTCTAATATAATTTTACTAACATTTGAAACTACATGTTAATCAACTGTATAGTTCAAGATTTAATGATATAAAATATACTAAGTAAATTCTTTTTTTTTTCCACCTGCGATCATAAATTTAAAAAAATTCTAAATTCCATAATAATTCCACATCTCTCCGTTTCACTCACTGAAAAGGTAATTTAAAGTAAACTCGTACTAACACTTCAGGTGAAGTTTCTGTCAGTCTTCAACAAACACCTGATCACAACCGATCGAAATTTAGTCTCCAGTTTCAGTTTCCATTTTTGCTGCTTGAACATTTTTAGAGTTACGGTATTGTGAAATATCTTTTTTTTTTTTTTCATCAGTTCGCTGCATGAAAAAAAAAAAGAGTAGAGTAATTAAAGTTCCATCAGACATCCTCAAAAAAATAAAAAATTTTAGCTGCACCTTTGACTTGCCTAATTTGTTATTTTGGTTTGTAGGCATATGGACTGCTTGGTATTTTTTTTTTTTTTTTTTTTTTAGGTATATCCGTGTCATTAGTTAACATCTCAAAGTGCAGTATTTACCAGCGTACTAAAATTTCAGAAAGCTTAACTAGGCAGTTCAAATTATTTAATAATAATATTTTTATAAAAGGTTATAATCTTAATAAAATAATCATCAAATTATAATTGTCTGCGTGAAAAATATCAGGATTATTAAGGTTATTTTATAATTGATGTTTGTTTTTAGGTTAGAAACTAAATGATAGATGGAACGTACCTAGATTTTATGACAACTTTTGATAAGTTTCTCTCTTCAAAGATTTCTTTCTGAATGAAGGCACACGAGATACGTGAATGAGCAGTAAGCTGCCTTTAAAAGCTAAACAGATGCGCACGAAGATGACTTGTGAAGCCAGACAAATGTTTACGGAGGTGACTTGAGAAGCCAGACAAATGTGCACTCAAATGACTTGAAATGACTAGGACATAAACAACTGCTAAATTTTAACGGAAATGCGTCAGAAAATCTATCACATTCCCCACAGAAGCGTCATATGTAGCCAGCACATAGTGTGGCGTCACACACACACACACACACACACACACACACACACACACACTCACAAATTGTGGCATACACCTAGAAAGAGCCAATGTAACAACGCTAATGATGCTGATTCCACAAAGCCACGGAGCTAGCGTTATCAAACGCGTAGATTCGCCTTTGACAATATCATTTTAAATTGCGAATTTCAGATCAAGGTTTTCTGTCTTTGTCCCAGACCTCCACTTGCTGAGGGAGCTGAAGAGTCTTCTTCAGGAGATTTAAGTGTTGTTTATTTTTGTTTGCACTCAGCATTATGTATTCCCAGAGTAATAAAAATCCATTTGTATAAATAAATAACTAAATTATAAATCTGCCTTCATACAAGCTGACTTGATGGTAGTTAGATTCTCTTTAGCTAAAGAAAAGAAAAAACCCTTCCTTCCTTGAGTCATACTGGATTACCTCCCATTCCACAGGCACAGTATGACTCCTGCGCGATTAGTGCTTCCTTAAGATAATTAATAATAATAATAATAATAATAATAATAATAATAATAATAATAATAATAATAATAATAATAATAATAATAATAATAATAATAATAATAATAATAATATGATTAGCTAGTCCCCTGGCTTGGAGTGATTTTTCAATTTGTTTCTCATTAGATTCTATTCATATAACATTTCCTTTCTGATTTATGTCACCTAGTCTGAAACTGGGACGCTGTGCACAGCACCAATTAGCAGATATAACCGATATACTTTATTATTACTATTCTTCTTCTTATTATTATTATTATTATTATTATTATTATTATTATTATTATTACTATTATTCACGTGATCCGCTAAATCCACAAGACAATGAGCCTAAGGATTACTGGAGTCTCAGTCATACTGGATAACTGCAAGACAGCAAAGCTACTGTGTGTTCTTACCTGGTTGTACCAAATTTTCCCTTGATCAACACGCACATCTTCGAGTCAGATCATTAAGTAATGTTTGCTACTGCCTCCACACATTTTGTAGTAGTCGCTGGCAACTTAGAAAAAACTATCGTTGTATTTAACAAGCAATGATCACTTAGCTCCTTAACTTTGTTCATCCTTTCTGTTGATATTCTAAATCTAGGTCACTATATATGTATCTGCGTGTGTGTGTGTGTGTGTGTGTGTGTGTGTGTGTGTGTGTGTGTGTGTGTGTGTGTGTGTGTGTGTGTGTGTTGTTTAATCCTTCGTGCTCGACAAATAAAATAAATCGAGTATCATACTCCACAAAGTTCTTGTAAGACATAAATGAAATTTCGTCTTGGAATGTCTTCAGACGAAAAAAAATCCACAAATGAATACCCGCCATGAGGAACATAAATAAAAATGGAAATATTTAAACAGAAATGAGCCGTGGATGCCGACTAAGGCACAAATAAAAATTTCTCTGTCGTTGAAAAATCATTAACATTCTTTTTACAGTAATGATATCAGTGTCGCAAGGGTCTAAGAGGTTCATTTGCATATTCGTCAAGTCAGAAGGTATTCAAAACATATGCAGTCTTTTGAGTCCAAGAAATGAACGTAGTTCACTGGAGACGGACTGCTACCTTGGAGTTTCTCAGCATATAATGAAAATAATGAAGCACCCTGTAATTTGGACTTGGCAAAATTCTGGACTCTATGGATTCGAGGAATCGTAAAGATTTCAAAGTTTGAAATTAATTAGATCTGAAACTGGAAGAATGCATTAATGTAATACAATATTTTCTTAAGAGTTTTTGAAATTATCGTTTCAGGAGATTATGGCAGCGACGTTGTCTTTCCCGCTGCCAAACGTAAGTTGTCCCTTTACAATTTTTTTTTTGGGGGGGAGGCATTTAAATATTCACAAATATAGATGAGGATTAGGTAAATGTAATCTAACTTAATAGGAGGTATATGAGAGTGTGGTAGTGTGTGCGAGTGTGTGCACTCACTTGTTTGTGGTTGCAGGGGTCGAGTCATAACTCCTGGTCCTGGTGTGTGTGTGTGTGTGTGTGTGTGTGTGTGAGAGAAAGAGAGAGAGAGAGAGATTGGTATGGGGGTGGATGGGGGTGGTGCAACGGCGGTTTTGGGGTGGTGTGTATGTGAGTGCCGTGTGAGTGCCGTGTGACTGGTGTGAGGGTGCCTCTGCATGTGTTCTGATGTTATCTGTTGTTAAGATTAAACAAAATTCACAATACAATATCCTGTACACATAAAAATCCACCATCATTGATATTAGCCCAACCCGCCCGTCAGCTAAATTAATTATAACTGAAATTCCTGTTACCTACAAACATTAATAATTATATGTTCTCGAAATCATGTTTACATTACTGACTTGAATTTAGTGGCATCTGGAATATCTGGTTTAGATCGTATATTCTATTATTTACACCAGTATATACCTAAATAGCAACATAATGAATAATGATAACACAGAATTTTTCTCCTAAGAATTTTGTATTAATGTAGTAAGAACAATTAGAATTCTTGTTTCTTTTAGCATAGTCAAAGTGTCGCTTAACATTGGAACTTCTAATATTTATACTTACTGATACGAATCCTGGCATTCTGTGGTCTTATAATAACACTTTCATACTTTGTCCATCTCTTGGTATTTATTTTATCAAAAATTTCCAAATTTTCTCAGTGCTAAAACATCCCAAAAGCACAATTTCTAGGATTTTAAAGTTATAACCAGAGTAACTACTGAATGTTTGTTACTAAGGGATGTGCTTTTCCATCACTGTACAGAGAGACTTCACTGTGATCAGCTCCATGATCTTCCATTGATTGGACAACACAGTATCTGAATTCACATTAATGGAGTGGCTTGGGGCTTCACAACGTTGATATGTGACGTTAAATGATCGTTTATCTAAGTGTCTACTTACCCTGATAGATCTACTTGACTTTCTTTCATATTTTACATATGCGATATGCATAAGTTCTGACTTATTTTGTAGATGAGAGAACATTTTTTTTCCCTAGGCTGCGTCTCCTACTTTTGTAACCAAATTATATAAACCTTTCCCATTCGTTATCTAGTGTCCTCAGAATAAATTTGTCAACCATCTTGCCAGGTACCTTAGTGGAGAAAGTAACTTAGTTATGCAAAAAAAGACCCCTTACGAAACAGTGCTAGGAATTATTGAGATGACTAAGTTCACGGAAAGTCCAGATACAAACTCACTAATAAATTTATTGCGAGAGGTGCTGTGTTTTATTTTCCGGAGCTGGACCAACAGGTTGCGCTAGTGATAAGAATATTAATGTATCTCATCAACTTTGCAATGCCCCTGTGCTCTCTCTCGCAGTTTTGATCACCCACTATAGAGTTGGCATGAAATCTTTTAAATATATGCCAGTAGGCTTGACGAATAAGGTATTTTATTATACTACAGTGGCTGCCTTTATTGATTAAGCAGATTAATTGATTAATCAACCTAAACGGCTCATGTACCGTTTGACTCGTGTAAATGTGACAGTTGTGCATCCATAAACTCCCTTCCAACACACGTCTTCAGTAACAATATTTAAATATTTTATTTTAACGTAGCGCTGCAAAGCTGCTGTGAAGTACATGAAGCTTTATCGAAATATTCTCTGATATTCCCGATATTTTCATACCTTAGGTGTTACTGTTAATAATACTGAGAGAGAGTTTAGATTTAGTATATAATACACAAATAACTCGAACATAGGGGTAATTTGTGTATTATTTTAGTCTAGGTATTTTGCATTTTTGTAAGTTACTTTAAAATTTAGGGTTCCATAAAATAGCAGATGATTTGCAAACAAACAACAGCTTCTGTCATAGAATGCACTGTAATAGAAATTGATATCAAATGCAAAGACGACTTACCATAAATACATGTTAAAGGAATCGTGGCCGCTAACACTGTTGCAATGTAAACATCTGGTTGGTTATTAACTTAAATTCACAATTCATAAGCAAATGTTTACCTAGCAGTAAGTGCCTGATGTGGTGTGCATCATGGGAATGGCTAATTAAATATTTGACTTTACGTTTATAAGCTGAGCTCCAGGTAGATTTTTACCACGTCTGCTCCAGTCCTGTATTTTTCTTCTTCATTTTACTATACATAACAGTTTGGTATTTTGATCGTTAATACGTTTCTTTCAAGGTGATCACAAGCAACCCGACAGGACAAACATTGGACCACGAATGGCGGCTTGAGGATGGAGCCTTCACCCCTCCTTACATTGCATGCACAACAGGGGTTCAGTGTTTAGTGAAACACAGTGCACTTGCTTTATAGTAATATTCATTTTCCGGTATTTTTAGTCTTAAGGACATAAAAATTTAGAAACTCAGGTAGATTTGGAACTCGCTATGAAAACATGTCTACCTGGAGGGTATTCCGGGAATCAACGCCCCCGCGGCCCGGTCCACAACCAGTACATAATCACAATTGAAAAGAAACTTGCAATGTAAACAGACTAAATGATGCAGTAACTAAAGCTAGACCTGATAACAAGTACCTTTAGCAGTTTGCTATATACACTGACGATCATGATAATTAAATGTAAATGACGTGGTCGTCCTTATGGTAACCGTTTTCCATGTCCTCTTCTTGAGAAATATAAAGATAAACAATAGAATAACCTATGTTATCTGTGAATGTATCTTATGAATTAAAACAAAAAGAATCAGTTTTAAATTTAATCGTAACAGATAAAATATAAATTGTGAGTACATATCCAGACGTGTTAATGTTAGCAGGTTGTGGTGTCTAATTCCAAGGCATCCAGTGTACCCATATATTTTTTTCCGATACCGTTCACAGGATAGATATATAGTGCATTAAACTAACGGCTTCGGCGGCAAAAAAATCCGATGGAATTTTCCCCAAATTATTACCTGTCGGTATGTTTTATGATGTATTTAAATGGTTCAGAGAGCCGACAGGATGATGAATGAAACACTTATGCATCACTTGAGTTTCTTGTGAAAACGTTTCGCTAGCAAGGCCGAAAGCCTGATTACCTCCAACTCCTCATCTTCCACCTTTCTCTGCAATAGACTGAAGAAGTCATTGGCTAGCGATAAGTTTCCACACTAAATATACCCAATTGCTGTACAAGTGTCTCATTCATCATATTTTATGATAAACGTATTCGATTCCTAGACTTTCTAAGCTAACGTACCAACATAATTTGTCTAAATACTTGCATAAGCCTGCTGAAGTCATGCTTATGCAAAAAAAGTTTGCCAGACAAGTAACTTTTAGAATTTAACCCCAATAAACAGAAGGCAATATGGATTTGAAAAAGAGGAGGAAAGCTAGAGGGTGAACCAAGGTGAGACTGAAACTGATTTTATTAGATATAGAAAACTACCGTAGAATCGCACCAAGACGAAAATATCAAGAGATGCACATAAATTGAATGAAATCAGCAGCACTCAAGACTGATAAACTATTATGATCTCTAGTCTACCGGGCCTGCACACCTGGCTGTAGCAAGATAACCACTTAAGAACAAGCAAAAAGGCAGCAGAGAGTGAGCAAATATTTGTATTTCCTTCACCAAATAGTAATTAGGTAGGTATAATATATACAGTTATGTACAATAGGGCAAATGCAAGCAAGAGTCAAGTGAAATGCGATATCCGGAGTGAATAAAAAAACAATCTGGAATCTGATTACCCTCGTTGGTAGTAAGAAGACGTCATCACGACGTAAAAAAATTAAGAGGCAAAGACAGGGCAGAAAGAGAAGTTGTTCGAGATGAGAGGACGAAGGAAAATGGGCCAGGAATAGAACTCAGACACTGATGAGCAATATGAAAATCAGAAAGTATTTCTATATTCTCGAGGTGGTAGAAAAGTTGAATGAGCTATAAATGAGTATATGGTAAGGCCTCTTCAATTCAAGAGCTTCAGTAGACGTCTGTTCAAACCAACCGAAGAGCCGAGCTGACCAGTGACTCGATTCCCGCAAACGCATTTTGGTGAGTGCAGTGTGTCTAGTTATTCCCTAACATGAAGAACTGGGCCTACGTTCGGATCCCGCCACTGATGAGTTCAGTTAATGGGGTCAGGAGACGGTGGTTGGCTTTATGGCCTCAGCTACCAATGGCCAATAAACTTACGTTAATGAACCTTGAGCTTGTGGCTGCCTTAATGATCTTGGGTGCTGATAGTCGCCACGTCTGAACCATTAATCCTCTTAGTGGGCTGGGAGGAACAGGCAGAGATTTGTGAAGCAAATGACTGGGTTAGAGAAAATTGAGAGGATAGCGGACTTACTAGTGTTGACGAGGCAAGGGTAATAATGCCGCCTTTCAAGGGTTGTGCTGTAGATACTGGGGAAAAACTACTGATCCGAAGAATTGGACTGGATCAAATCTGATTACCTCCCATTCCCTAGACGCCATAAATATAATACTAATAATAATATTATTTATTTATTTATTATTATTAATATTATATGGTTTTAATACTAAGATGGTTTCATTTTCTGAATATTTCTTTGCTTTGAAATCACATTCTATAATGGGAAATAACAGAATATAATACTGTAGTGCAGTATTATTTGGAAAAGGAATATATAAGCTGGTTGAATTTGTATTGAGAAAGATGTTAGTGGGGATGATTAGGTTACTTTTATGTTCATGTGTGATGGTGTTAATGATTATGGCAATGATTGTGTTCATTATGATAGTGATATTGGTGATGGTGAAGCTGGTGATGAATCATGGTAGTCCTGGCAACCATGAATAATTTTCTCATACTGAAAGCATTATTGAATCATAATTTTTACCTTTCATCTTTGCTTTTATTTTTTTACTTGGGCTGTAAGGGTTGTTCTTTATTGTAAATAATGTTAACTCAATATTTTTTCCATCCATTACGGAATGACTTTTATCAGGTATGGATACACGAATGCGTCTTACTGGTGAGTTGGTTAATTGGGGTTGAAGCCTATCGACTACACATATCGTCTGCTCACCACCAATAAACTATTGTATAATTCCTAAAGTATATATATATATATATATATATATATATATATATATATATATATATATATATATATATATATATATATATATATATAAAGTATATATATATATATATATATATATATATATATATATATATATATATATATATATATATATATATATATATATATATATATATATATGGTGAGGTGTGGTCTCGACCCTTTATATGCCTTCCTTTGTTGTACTGTTTTTATAGTTCCTTGATAATGTGAGAAGTCACGAAAGCGCTGGAATTTGACTATTCTTTCACAATGATTGTTTTGCATATATATATATATATATATATATATATACACATATATATATATATATATATATATACACATATATATATATATATATATACATATATATATATTTATATATATATACATATATATATATTTATATATATATACATATATATATATTTATATATATATACATATATATATATTTATATATATATACATATATATATATTTATATATATATACATATATATATATATATATATATATATATATTTATATATATATACATATATATATATATATATATATATATATATATATATATATATATATATATATATATATATATATATACTGAGAGTTTGTTTTCACATCTACTTTAGAGGGGGTCAGTCCCCTGGTTTCCTGTGAGATTTTTAACAGATAACCACATGGAAGAGTGAATTTTTGTAGGGAGCTTCACCCGTGTCTCGTATCTGATATACGAGTACATACAATAAAGCATCATGCCTCTCACGAGGCGAGTAAAAGCACACTCATCGATTTGTCTTCATACATATCCGCAGTACGTTATCTTTTCACCGAAAACAACGAAAAGAAGAAGAGAGCATTAAACGATATCGCTTCTGCAAGAGATCTTTATACCATTGATGGAAGGCGCATTTAAGTTACTTAATCGGGATGAATCTGTATTAAATGTCGATGAAGGCTTCTTCAGCCAGCTTTATTTTGCTGACATAACAATTTCATCACATACTGCAGAATTGAAAGCCGTGTATCAAAGCCCCCCGCACGGTCCTTTCAGCTGAGTTTCCCGTGTTAGCCTCTGGCTAGCAGCTCACCCCCGCCAGCCATTTATAAAAGGAATTTTGTTTGTCGGCGTTGTTTTCAACCCTCTGCCTATTGGCACGATAGGAAAAAAAAGTGGTTCCGTTTGAACAATTTTTTTTAATGGCGGGTTTGTAGCAAGACCTATTGATGGTACGATTGCATCTGGTGGAACTCTAAGGATTGGAGCTCAGGTAACTATGGTACTGGAGGTGTAATGGTGGTTGCCTGGTTCAGTCTGGTTATTGGGTTACAATGGTTGTAGCTTGATATAACAAAGGTCCCACGATTTCTTGCAACTACAATCATTGCTACTTTCCTAATTATTCACTCAAAGGTGACATACATCCCCTATTTAGACACAAAAGGTAACCCTTCTAAGTCATCTAATTACATACGTATTATGTCATCTTAAATATTTAAATTATTTGGAATTCATTTCCAGGATATGTTTGAAGAAATATATTTTGATTTTACTTTTCAGTAAAGGATTATCTACTACTGACTCATATTAAGTGTTTGAGGACAATGTTAGGCCTTAAATGAAGAAGAGAGGAAGAGCGTTCAGTGCTTGTATAGACTTCTCTAAAGCGTTTAATAAGGCAAATCCCTTTATTCTAGAGGATATGCTTAGTGATAGAGGAATCCCTCCTGATACTATATAGTTTCTTACGCATTAGTGAAGAAACTAGGAGGCAGGAATTGCGCTAGTGGGAAAAAAATGTGATTCATACATCATTAAGAATGGTGTGAGACAAGGGGTTATCTTTCAGCTTCGTTCGATTTAATGATGACTCTGATCCCACTCTATCTGGTTCTGGCGGTAGAGTATGTGTTTCTATGTACAACTTTTCGCTGTCACGTACCCTTCATTACTGACACACTGTCCCTCACTTCATAATCCTATTCTTTTACACCCTTGGCCTGTTTTCCTCCCTTATTGATCAGGAAGATCCGGAACTTTTGTTATAAAAACAAGTGAAAGCACTATAAAATGCACACCACAACAAAACACACATCGCTACAGAATACACAACACCACTACAGAATACACAACACCACTACAAAATACACAACACCACTACAAAATAAATCTACTACAAAATACACAACACCACTACAAAATACACAACACCACTACAAAATACACAATACCACTACAGAATACACAACACCACTACAAAATACACAACACCACTACAAAATACACAATACCACTACAGAATACACAACACCACTACAAAATACACAACACCACTACAAAATACACAACACCACTACAGAATATACAACACCACTACAAAATACACAACACCACTACAAAATACACAACACCACTACAAAATACACAACACCACTACAAAATACACAACACCACTACAAAATAAATCTACTACAAAATACACAACACCACTACAAAATACACAACACCACTACAAAATACACAACACCACTACAGAATACACAACACCACTACAAAATACACAACACCACTACAAAATACACAACACCACTACAGAATATACAACACCACTACAAAATACACAACACCACTACAAAATACACAACACCACTACAAAATACACAACACCACTACAAAATAAATCTACTACAAAATACACAACACCACTACAAAATACACAACACCACTACAAAATACACAACACCACTACAAAATACACAACACCACTACAGAATACACAACACCACTACAAAATACACAACACCACTACAAAATACACAACACCACTACAGAATACACAACACCACTACAAAATACACAACACCACTACAAAATACACAACACCACTACAAAATACACAACACCACTACAAAATACACAACACCACTACAGAATACACAACACCACTACAAAATACACAACACCACTACTGAATACACAACGCCACTACAAAATACACAACACCACTACAAAATACACAACACCACTACAAAATACACAACACCACTACAGAATACACAACACCACTACAAAATACACAACACCACTACAGAATACACAACGCCACTACAAAATACACAACACCACTACAAAATACACAACGCCACTACAAAATACACAACACCACTACAAAATACACAACACCACTACAGAATACACAACACCACTACAAAATACACAACACCACTACAAAATACACAACACCACTACAAAATACACAACACCACTACAAAATACACAACACTACTACAAAATACACACACCACTACAAACTACACACACCACTACAAACTACACACACCACTACAAACTACACACACCACTACAAACTACACACACCACTACAAACTACACACACCACTACAAACTACACACACCACTACAAACTACACACACCACTACAAACTACACACACCACTACAAACTACACAAAACTGCAAAATACACATCACTACAAGACGCACAACACCACTACAAAATACAAAGCACCACTAAAAAATACATAGCACCACTACAATATACAACTACACATACAGCCATTACAGCATAAATCTACCACTATATAACTATTGCCACATACAACCACCTGAACACAAAACTAATGCTGCAACCACTACGCCCACTACAACATGCAACTACCGTCACATACAACAGCCACTGCATGGAGATAAGTGCAGCTTTAAGAGATACTGAAAACCTTCCTAGCTTAGTTCACGGCCTTTTGAATGCACGCAAGAAGAGAGGTAAATCGTTTTTCTCTGTGGATTTACTGTTCCTACCTGATGATAGACCTAAGTCCAGGGGGATCCTGACACTTGAAATCAGACGAAATTATACGTCTATGGTGTTATGAACACTTCGAAATGTTAAGATCTTCAATTATTTTTTATATTAATGGACACGAAAGCAATTATAGCAATTATTTACCGGCAGATTTGCAGGAAGAATTCAGTCCATAGCAGTTGTTTTGTCTTTTGTTTATTTCTATGTACGAGTTCATTTGTTCGTTTATTCACTCGTTCTCTCTCTCTCTCTCTCTCTCTCTCTCTCTCTCTCTCTCTCTCTCTCTCTCTCTCTCTCTCTCTCTCTCTCTCTCTCTTGTCAAATGGTTGGTAAAGCAATGGCTCATGGGAGACTTGAGAGAGGCTGCAGTGGGTTGTTTGAGTTGATTAAATTCTTTTTTACTCGATACAAAAAAAAATATCTTATTAATCCAAGCAAACCATTTTTACATTAGTTGTTTAATAAGTGGACGCAAGTCAGAATTAAACAAAAAAAAATATGTAGTAAATTAAAGTGCATTTCAGAACGAGTAATTGTTCACATAATACAAAAAATATATATTTTCAGTAAGGAATCCAAAATTAAAATGTGGTGTATTGTAAGAAAAAATATATTTACTGATATCTGCCTCAAATTTATTCATGTCGCAGATGAGGTTGATATGAGAGGCGATGCTTCGGAAGAGCTGTTGAGTGCCTGGTACGTCGTGTTGTGGAGCCTCGAACACACCGAAGCGCGTCGTATCCTCTTCGGATTTAAACTTTGCGAACGATGCCCCAAACTCGGCGTGGATAAAGTGTGTGTTGAAGCTTTTGCCAATAGCGGAGCTGCGGGCAACCGCGCAAAAGTTTAGCAGAAAGTTAAATTGGTATTGTAGCCCTTACGTTTTCCTCTCGGGTCGTGATGACACATTCAAGAACGAACACCGTCTTAGATACAGTTATCTTTCCAGGCATTTAGCTCAAAAATCTAACATTTAATTTTTTTTAAATGCATAGTTTTTTACAGTGCTTACAGTTGCACCGCCTTCAAAAGCGAGGAGCTGCCTTGATGCTCTTGAAGAACCCTGCATCCGAGGACTCTGAGCTGAAATCTTCTTTCTCAGAACATCTTTGATTAATCCCCCATGTCTTGACCTCTGACCTTATGACCTCCTTCAGCTTCATGAAATTCGTAGATCATCATCGACTTCTCCTTGTCCTCCTCCTACTCTCTTTCCCTACAGATACCTTTCTTTTTACCATGTCCTTTGCAGTATCTCTTATTGCCCAGGAATACTATAACTGTTACATTTATATACATACAAGATAAGACATATGCGAGATAATGAAAATAAATATAAACTTATTATCTGAATACTGAGTGGGGTGTAACAGCGTATACATCGAAAGGACTGGATATTTAAATGCATACGCAATAAACAAGAGGAGTGCAACTTTCAGTGTATATACACTGGAAGGTGTGTACTCCTCGGTATATATACACCGAGGGGTGTCTCTTTCTCAGTGGCTTACGATATTATTCATATTATTATAGAGGTTAATTCCGATCCTAATGGATAAACCTAAAAGTAACACACTAGACTGCTTCGAGTAATCTGAACACTAGATTTTGCGAGGAGAGCCATCTGTACACGAGCTAGAGTTCGTTGGAGTTCTTTTATCCACTCACTAGTTCCAGAGTTCGGTCAACTAAACACTAAATGCAGAATTTGGTTCCCTGAAAGATGTACACATGTATGGACTATAGTTTTTTCCAGGTGATTATACAGCATTTTCAGTGTTCGCACGGGTGTACACACTGGTGTGCATTGCATCCAGATGACCGGCCAGTACATGCAGTGATCAGATGATCAGCCAGCACATGCAGTGATCAGATGATCAGCCAGTACATGCAGTGTTCAAATGACCAACCAGTACATGTAGTGTTCAGATGACCAACCAGTACATGTAGTGTTCAGATGACCAGCCAGTGCATGTAGTGTTCAGATGACCAACCAGTACATGCAGTGTTCAGAAGACCAGCCAGTACATGTAGTGTTCAGATGACCAACCAGTACACGCAGTGTTCAGATGACCAACCAGTACATGCAGTGTTCAGATGACCAACCAGTACACGCAGTGTTCAGATGACCAACCAGTACACGCAGTGTTCAGATGACCAACCAGTACACGCAGTGTTCAGATGACCAACCAGTACAAGCAGTGTTCAGATGACCAGCCAGTACATGCAGTGTTCAGATGACCCGCCAGTACATGCAGTGTTCAGATGACCAACCAGTACACGCAGTGTTCAGATGACCAACCAGTACATGCAGTGTTCAGATGACCAACCAGTACATGCAGTGTTCAGATGACCAACTAGTACATGCAGTGTTCAGATGACCAACCAGTACATGCAGTGTTCAGATGACCAACCAGTACACGCAGTGTTCAGATGACCAACCAGTACACGCAGTGTTCAGATGACCAACCAGTACACGCAGTGTTCAGATGACCAACCAGTACACGCAGTGTTCAGATGACCAACCAGTACATGCAGTGTTCAGATGACCAACCAGTACATGCAGTGTTCAGATGACCAACCAGTACACGCAGTGTTCAGATGACCAACCAGTACACGCAGTGTTCAGATGACCAACCAGTACACGCAGTGTTCAGATGACCAACCAGTACATGTAGTGTTCTGGATTATCGTCAAGTCTGCTGAAGATATTTTCACTTGGGCAATGCTCTGGAAACATGTTTATTTTGTCGTGTTTTCTGCTTGTCCTTATTTCTCCTTCTCTAGATAAACAAGAACTCTTATTTATTTTCGCTATTCTTATTCTACTTCTTTCCATTTCTTCTTTTCCTTCTATTTTATTCTTCACTTTGTTGTTATTGTTATTGTTGTTCTTCAAGTACTGTGTTTATCTCTGTTATTGTAGTTGGTGGTGTTCGTCTTTCTTCATTATCATGACCCATTATAAAAAAAGAATATACCATGTGACATTCAATAAATCCTTTGTACTCAGAGCTTAGTAAAACTGCCTGCACGATCTAAAATTATTGATAATATTAAGAGTATACGAAGTGTCCCAAACCTGCTATCCATCCGGCGAGTGTAAATAATGAATTACAAGTTTAATGGAGCCTGTTGGCTTCTTGTTTTATGATGTTCATTCGTGTCTGAACATAGTGAATAGAATAATGGTAGGATATGAAAAATAAAAGGGCGTAATACCGTGGCTGGAATAATATAGAAATAACCCGCACATGGAGAGAGAGAAAAGCTTTCGACGATGTATTTACAAAATCATACCGTGATAGTGTGACTTTGTAAATGGTCCAAGTCGGACCGAAACGTCGTCGTAAGCTCTTCTCTCTCTCTCTTTCCATGTGCAGGTTATTTGAGAAATGATAGGATTAGCCATGAAGAGATGAATGATTGTGAAATCGAAAGGTATTGTGACTACAAGCTGAGGATAGGATGTGAGAGGGGTAAAATGTCCAGCAAACCAATTGTGTTGTTGTGGATGGATTGAACAGTCAGGATAAATAGTCTCTGGCGGGGGAATGAAAAAATTTGGGTAGCAGTTGATGAAGGACAAGGAAAATTAGAATGAAGTTAGTAAGCGGGTTACATGAGTTCAAGTCCCGTTAATATAAACCGAGATCCCTAAAACGGGAGTGACAACACGTAGATATTTTTTGGCTGAAAGTTTCCAAGCAGAAAATAATGGAGAGTGAAGTGGAAGAATGAAAGAATATAAAGACTAGACAGAGGCTAGATTATGAGAAGTATAGATAAGTGTAGATTAGAAGAATTAAGGAAGAGGATAAGAAGTTATAACAGAAGGCAGAAACCACGATCCCTTATACAAGCTGTGACAGGAAACACACAGTTAACAGGAACAACAACACTGACGATCTGGGAGCAAGTGACTGAGAACAGACACACTTTCAGAATAAAGAAAATGAGAGAGGAAGAGAGACAAAAAGCGATATTATTATTATTATTATTATTATTATTATTAATAGTAGTACTATTATTATTAAAAAACGAGAGTAGTGTGTCGGACAGATGTCCATTGAAGAATGGTAGGAATACGTCAGCTACGAGTACACTGAAGAACGGAAGATATGTGTCGTCCAGAAATGGACCGAAGAGGAAAACCAGCCAACTGGCTCACTGGGCAGTAATGAATAACAAGAGTGAAGCAGTATAACCATGTATACATCCCACTCAGTAAAGACTAATGATGATTGACAGTGATTTCTCTACTTCCACCCTCCTACTTTCTTCCCATCTCACATTCGCTATCATTTCCACCCACCATCATCATTTCTTCCATCCCCATCCATTTTTCATGCTACCATCCCCCAGTGCCTTTCATACCATCCCTTTCCATGCAAAAAAAATGGAACCATCTAAGTCTCCATTTCATTAACACCCTCTTTTCTCTCCCCCTAAGCACCCCATTATCACCCTCTACACAACTCAAAAATATAGAGGTATGGGAGAAGAAAGTTTAGGAGGAGAGACTAAGGAACTAAATGGGACTTTCTTGGAAGACAAGGAACTGACAGATAACATGGTGTAGGAGATGCATAGGACCTTCGCCAAGACGTGCAGAGACAGTGTTTAAAAAGAGAATCAAGGGAAAATTGGCAAGAGGAGACTCAGTTTAGCAAACGAAAATCAAATTGATAGCCAAACAGCGACGAAAGAATGAATGAAGAATGATTCTACTTCCTTATACCTCCCTCCCTTTCCCAGTTCCGCTAAATGAAAGTAAAATACGATAAAATGCAAGGACAAAAGCGTATGAGAACTCGCTCTATTGGCTTTAACTTTCTGTGCGTGACCTTCCATTTTATCAGATCGCTGAAAATCCTACGCTCGAATTGACTCAGGAACACACACACACACACACACACACAAGCTCACGGAGCGGGAAGAGTGACCGGGTAACGACCAGTTGAAGAGGCGTGGCCAGGAGCTGTAACTCGACCCCTGCAACCACAAATTGATTACACATACGAGTCATACGGATGTTAGGAAGTACTTCTTCAGCCTGAGAGTTGTCAAGAAGTGGAACAATCTGGAGAGTGAAGTAATGGAGGCAAGAGCCATTGCATAGCTTTAAGAAGAGGTACTATAAAATTCTTGGAGCAGGGAGAGAGTGAACCTAGCAGCGAACAGCGACAACGTAGCGCCAGGAGCTGTGACTCGACCCCTGCATCCACAAATAATCGAGTACACACACGTGCATCATCACCAACTTCTTATCAGCTAAATTAAATTTAAAAGAAGGCTCGCTGATTTTTTCAAATTTTACTAACTCTCCCTTGGTCACTGAAGGACTTAACAGATAAATCACCGGCAGCAGTTTTGTCGATTTTAGAAAAATTATACGTAAATTACTGCTTTAAGCCAAAACGTTCATGTGTTAGTGTGTGTGTGTGTGTGTGTGTGTGTGTGTGTGTGTGTGTGTGTGTGTGTGTGTGTGTGTGTGTGTGTGTGTGTGTGTGTGTGTGTGTGTGTGTGGGTATGTGTGTGTGTGAGCTCACCAAGTTGCATTTGTCAGTATATGTTAATGTGTATTACTGATCGGTTTTTCTGATCCTTTGCCTGCAGGATCCAGTCATACTACTGAGCGCATGTATGTTGCTCTCCTCCCACACCTCTTCGTCTGCTGCATTTTATTTTGTACGCTGGACTCATCTGTGCCTCTGGTTGCAATCTATATTTACTTAAAAAATGTGGAATACATCCTAGGAGTGAAAACGTGTGTGTGTGTGTGTGTGTGTGTGTGTGTGTGTGTGTGTGTGTGTGTGTGTGTGTGTGTTTTAGTAATATTTTTAAAAAATAAGAGCCTTGTCTAAAAGTATAGTTGATTTAACAGAATCCTTTCAAAAAAATTCTTGGCTTCCCTTGAAGTCTCGGAAAACACGAAGTCGCATCGACAATTTTATTTTAGGGGAAGACGTTTATGCAAAGAAGAGAGTACGATCTTTCAGGGAGAAGAATGCACAACCATCCCTTAACTCCAAGACTAAAAATTTAGCACGCGGAGAAACTTGGCATGGAATAAATACTTGGCTTTGCTTCTGGGATTTTATGGTCTCCATGCTTTAGCCGGCTGAGAAAGATCCCTTCAGCTATTACGTTCTGCTTTCTTCAGAGGGTGAAGAAGTGCATTTATGTGATATTTGTCAAGCAGTGAGGTAGTAGTGGTGGTGGTAGTAGTGGTGGTGGTAGTACTGGTGGTGGTAGTAGTGGTGGTGGTAGTAGTGGTGGTGAAGATCGTGGTGGTGGTAACGTTGATTGTAATACTGATAGTTTCAATGATGATTGCCTTCGTTGTGGTAATATTTTTTTTCACACTCGGCCGAGGTAGGTTGACCCGTCAACGAAGTAGACACTTTCATTGTCATTCATTCAATGTCTTGTCAGAAGCACGTTGACATCACAATTGTGATGCCCCTCTGATCTGCTACATCTCAACGCGTCTTTCAGAGAGCAGATGCTGTACAGCCTACCTCTCGGACTCGAGTCTTGTTAACTGGTTTCCCTGAATCCCTTCGTAAGTGATATCTTTCCCACACTCCAACAACGTAGCAATTTGGGTGGTGGTAGTGAAGGTGGAGATAACAATGGTTATGATAAAAGATTGTGGTTGTGGTGGTAGTGATGGACGTGATGGTGGTGGTGATGGTGGTAATGGTAGTGACGGTGTTAAAGGTAATGATCCAGTTGTGATGGTGATGTTAGTAGTAGTAGTACTAGTGCTGCTGCACCATTAACAGTATATAAAAAAAATAAACCATTAATCCACCGCAATCAAATGTAACGGGAAAATTGCAACCACTATTTAACTTCTCAAAACTGAAACCTCTCAGCAACGGTACAATGCTAGCGGATGGCAGCCTCGCTGCTGACGTAACAAAATAAACAATGCCAGCAGAGGTCAGGATATGTAATGTTATGTTAGGTCAGAGCTTATGTTATTTTATGTTTGTGGTTCTATTATTTTTTATTTGTAGTTTCAAGGTGTTTCTGTGGGTTCATGTCGTTTATTGTGACTTTATGCCGGGTAACGAACCTTCGCCTCGTGTATTGTTGAATAAAATTAATGTATTGTGTTTTTTTATTACTTCGTTTATTTACTACTAGGAACTTTTATTGGGTCTTCATTTCATCTTTTATTTTTTTTTTTCTCTTTTATTTTCCCTTTTATTAGGTTTCAATTTCCTCTTTTATTTTCTCTTTTATTTTCGCTATTTATAGTGTTCATTTCCTGTTTTATTTTCTCTTTTATTTTCGCTTTTCTTAGGTCTTTATTTCATCTTTTATTTTTTTATTTCCTCTTTTATTTTCTTTTTTATTAGGCCTTTATTTCCTCTTTTATTTTCTCTTTTATTAGATCTATATTTTCTCTTTTATTTTCTGTGTGCGTGTGTGTGTGTGTGTGTGTATGTGTGTGTGTGTGTGTGTGTGTGTGTGTGTGTGTGTGTGTGTGTGTGTGTGTGTGTGTGTGTACTCACCTAGTTGAGGTTGCGGGGGTCGAGTCCGAGCTCCTGGCCCCGAAAGCCTTGTCAGGAGTCAGGAGTGTGTGTGTGTGTGTGTGTGTGTGTGTGTGTGTGTGTGTGTGTGTGTGTGTGTGTGTGTGTGTGTGTGTGTGCGTGTGTGTGTGTGTGTGTGTGTGTGTTGCGTGCTTATATCCCTGTAATGTTCCTCCAAACTTCGGTATACCAGAGTTTCTTCCACCTTCCACTTCCAAATAATGTTTAGATGTCTCGTAATGTGTGTATCGCGGCTCGAGCCTCTAGAAATGTAGCCTCGTTTGGGGCAGCGCCCGTTAGTTATCGAACTCCCATGATATACTCTGCGTGTAGCCCCTGGAAATGTACTGGCCCCCCATTCATGCACACTCACATTGTTATTAAAATATTTTATTCACGGGGAATGTTTAAAGCCGTGATGGGTCACACAGCGCCTTGGAAATGGGTGGTAATCAGACTAGATCCATGGGAGAGGGTGGTGAGGAAGCAGCTGCATATATTTCGTTGATGGCCGGGCTTTATCAAGTTATTATTTTTTTTGCTAACACATCGGCCGATTCCCACCAAGGCAGGGTGGCCCGAAAAAGAAAAACTTTCATCATCATTCACTCCATCACTGTCTTGCCAGAAGGGTGCTTTACACTACAGCTATAAAACTGTAACATTAACATCCCTCCTTCAGAGTGTAGACACTGTACTTTATCAAGTATACGGCAAAAAATACGATGAGTAGCTTAATAAACAGAATAAAGTGCATCCTGAGGTCAGGCTCGGGAGACGTCGTGAGCTAAGAAGTGAGATCATAAAGAGACAGAAAACTAGTACAATATGCATAATTTAGGTCCCGATATAGTCTAATGCGAAACATCATACCAGTGGGTCCACTGCAAACACGTCTTTTTCGCCAGAAATCTGTCGGCATAGATCATCTTTCATCCAAAGGAAGGCTAACTCCAGTCACTTGGTTCTTCATTTGCCCTCCTCAGAGCTCTTGAAAAAAGCATTGGTCCACTTCCAAGGCCAATCACGTAAGTTAGTTTGCCAAGGGTTCGTAGTTGCTATCTCTCTGGACGTGGTGTGGCTTACTTCTATAGCAGTTGGCGCTAATTTGCTCTCTCTCTGGGCACACACCAATGATCAAAGGAATTACTGGGCACTGGCTACAATTCTCTCGGCTTAGTGAAGATTCAGTGGCACTGATGGATTGGTGGGTTGTGACCCATCGTCCGAATCACGAATAAAAACTGAAAATAAAAAGTAATAATCAATTAAAATGCTATTAATATATAAATGCTTGTAATATATATTACTTAAAATGTTTGTTCTTTTTACTTCGTGATTATAATGCAGTAACTTATAATATTTACAAACAGAAAGACGAGTTACTAATCATGCAAAGCCTTAAATAACAAAAAAAGGCACAATACCGTGACTGGAACGATACACAAATAACCCCCACATAAAAGGGAGAAGCTTACGACGACGTTTCGGTCCGACTTGAACCATTTACAAAGTCACACTGTGACTTTGTAAATGATCCAAGTCGGACGGAAACGTCGTCGTAAGCTTCTCCCTTTTATGTGCGGGTTATTTGTGTACGCAAAGCCTTATATCAACGGGTTGGGACAACAACATTCCTACCCAGAGTGTCTTGGTAAGACACCTCACGTGGGAATCAAGACAATGGTAGCAGAGAATCTTTTTTTAATGCGACGTTTTCCCCAAGCCTTAAGCGAAACGTTGTAATAAAAAAAAGGATTCTCTGCTACCAGTGCTTTAATATCATGTGCTGAAACAAATCTTACAGCACGTGTTTGGGCAAGAATTTCAACAAGTGTTGAGCTAAGCCTTACACCACATGCTGAGGAAAGCAAAATACGCAGGGATAAGCAAGTATATCCTTCCTGGAATATGAACAATGTAAGAATGTTAATATCGTCTTGAGTACACAGCTGATGCACTTTTATGAACGAGTTCACGAAATTAGAGTACGGAGGGCTCTCACGAAAGAAAAAAAATACCATGGAATACTTTCACTCTCTCCTGTTTTTTTCACACTATATAGCAATGTGTATAATTATCTATTTGAGTTTGTGAGGGTGACCTCTAGTTCTTGGTTCCTCGCATAATTCTCGACCAACTAAAGTCAAACAGTCCTTGCAAATTGCTTCTAAGTATTCCTTGCCTGGCTGTGTACTTACGCGTATGCGTGTTTTATGATGAGCTATTTGCAGCTACTGAAGCAAAGTTATGTTCGTGGTGTTCCGTCATCATTAATACTTATTTTTTCACCCAGGCTTCGACCCATTTTAGTTGACTAACAGCTAAGTTTCTGTTTACTACTAGGTGACAACAATTAGCTACCCCTCTGGTGTACTAAGCTACAAGTCACCTGCGTGTGTATGCCTGCGTTAACATATATATATATACATACATATATATATATATATATATATATATATATATATATATATATATATATATATATATATATATATATATATATATATATATATCCAGTTCCTGGCTCCTTCTCTTTAATGGCACTGGCCAAGTTCACTCTCTCCTAGCCTCGTGGTTCCTGTCATACCAATTAATAAAGCTGCGAATAAAGTTTCGTCACCACTCTTTTGTCTTGATCATTCCATTTTGTGACAACGCAGATGCTGAAAAATTCTCATCAGTTTCTTTAATTAACGTCCATCTTTGACCCCCATGTTCTCTCTTTCCAGAAACTCCTGCCGGGCCCTACGTTATTTAAATATCTCGTACGTCGTAATCATGACTATCCTTTAGCGACATCAAACTCGATTCATTATATTTCTCTCCTCATAGATCAAAACATGTATCTCCTGGACTAGAATAACTAAAACTCTCTGCACATTCTCTACTTTCTAGATGTTATTATGTGTTATGTACATTTTCGTTTATTCCACATGAATTTCCATTATCAGAATATCACTGTCAAGTTCTTGAACGATTTTTTTTTTATTCGCCGGTATTCTCCCGGCCCGGGTCTTTTCCAAGTAGTGGTGACCCGGCCTTGGCTCCCTATCTGGGGGGTGTCTCGAGACCTAAGTCTCCCATGGGAGGAGGTACAAGTACCCCCTCATCTTTGGGACCAACTGTCCCAGGCCTAGCCACATTCCCCGC
Organism: Cherax quadricarinatus; assembly: GCF_038502225.1. Taxonomy (NCBI): domain Eukaryota; kingdom Metazoa; phylum Arthropoda; class Malacostraca; order Decapoda; family Parastacidae; genus Cherax; species Cherax quadricarinatus. The sequence continues at coordinate 3,054,776 of NC_091351.1, read as the reverse complement.
CCTCACGGGGCTCGTAGGGAGAAGCTAGGCCTCTGGTCTGCCATCTGCCCCGCCCCAAAGGGGCTCGTGGGGATGGCAGTCTTATGAGCTGCAGATGATAGCAAGCTCAGGCCTTCCTAGGAAAATTTCTCTTGAATGATGAAACATTAAGTGCTGCTTGAGGCTGGAGGTTTGTAATTAAAATTTCGAGATATATGTATTTTTTGGACTCTTGTGTCGAAGTTAATATGAATTAAAGAAGAACTTAGCTCTTGTAATAGATCATGTACTGTCGTTTCTAAACATATAAAAAATAAAATGAATAATTATTAATAAAAACTAATTTAATACGAGTTACGAACTAGTTTGTGTGTTATAAATACTAACAATTTTAGTAGTTTTGTTTACTTAAGATCGTCATTTAAACCAACTCGCTAAAATGTGAAGAACAAAAGCGGCGCTAAAAATAAAATCTCAGTAAGGAAAATCTCGTAAGTGCTCTACGAAAATAGACAAAAAAGTATAATTAGGATAAAATAACACACAACGAAAAGGAGTCGTTTTCACCACTCACTCGTGTAATCTTCAATATTCCGCTGCCACGAAAAGCACTAAGTATTTGACAAGGCATCCAGAATTATCGCCTTTGTTTTAAGATATACTAGTAAAAATTGGACGGTGCGAGGGCAAAATTATTGTTGGAAAAATTACAAGTCGGCTTTATTTTGATTAATACGGAGGCCTTACCACAAACATGTACTCACAGACACACTCTCACACACACACACACTCTGTCTGTCTGTCTGTCTGTCTGTCTGTCTGTCTGTTTCTCTCTCTCTCTCTCACTCCCATACACTCGTCTGGAATTCAATGCGCTCATCTTACCTCTCCTCATCTCAAAACTTGGCCCTATTAATATCTTTATTATGCGAGTAATGCATAAGTGAGAGTTTTATTTCACATTTAACAACATACCCTCATCGCCAAGAGTTACGAGCCAGCTTCAAATGTAACTCAGATGAGAAGTGCGTATTTGCTGATTGAGTGATGTCCTGAAGAAGACTACAGCCAGAGTTCAACCGATGGAGATTGCTCGTCTTCGGTAATATTAGGAGTGTTTTGCCACTGTGTAACTTTGAACGTTATTTGGATTCAAGACAGAAGGGACATTCTGTCTTGAATCCAAATAACAGTAAGACCATTGTCATCTCACAGTGTTGAACACTGCTGAGAGAAGATTACCCAGGATGGGTAGAGGTGAGAGATGAGACGTCCTCCAGAGTTCTTTACGTTGTACAAAATCTGAGTTGAAATTTGCAAAGGTGCCATATGCTTCACCACAAACTACTTTAAAAGGACTCACGAAATCGCCCATAGTATGGTTTACTTTAAAAGGCATTGCAAAATCCTTCCATAGGACATTATCTTCATATTCGTTCCAGCTTTGGTAGTAATCCCATGCCTTCTTCTCAGAAACGAAGTGATGAATTTACCATGCATCCACACTCACCAGCCTTTGACCTCTCAAGAAGAATACATTAGACCTAAGGTATTCTCAACTTTACCTCCGTCATTAACTCCCTCGGCTTGATGTATTTCTCCATTTACCCCCTACTTGCATTCAAAAAATTATGAAGGGACAGAAAAACAATGTCATAAAAAAATAAATTATTTAATTGTTCACTTATTAGGTACATCAAATATTTATCCCTTTCCCTGTAATTTTTAACTCCAAAGGGGTAAATTTACCCCCAAGGGGTAAATTTACCCCTGCTTGAGAATGCATTAGATGATAACGCATAATATGTAAGAAATATAAAGTACGATTGAACCCTGAGAATCATTCTCACTGAGTAACAAAGAGAAAGCAAGAGCGATATAATAGGAATATGAAAATAATAGATGAGAAAATTCGAAAGGAGAATTGTATGTAACGTAACAACAAAGAGTAAAATCATTTTTTCATAAGTGTTAAGGGCTAGAAAAAAGTTTGAAGATATTGTAGTCATTTCAGAGTGTGTGTCGTCGTGCTAGTGAAGGGCACTTTATACTTGGATCAAACCTGTTGACCTCCCACATCCCAGGTTCTATATTATTCCTAAGGGCTAAGTTCAACTCTCCCTTCAAAGATGGGGACTTAATCCAAGAAAGTGGAGCTTCCTTCTTTCCCCTTCCTTGGATCACTTCTGATTGCTTTTTACTCCCCAGGCTCTCTATGTAAATTATTTCAAATCTTTCTCTCTCTCTCTCTCTCTCTCTCTCTCTCTCTCACTGATACATTATAACCAAATTAGCGGGAATCCGAAGGAGAGAAGTTTGGAGCACCTCTGTGGTAACACATTCTCCAAGTGTGGTAAATATCCTCTCATGGGCTATATTACAAAGAAAGTTTTAGTGGGCCCATGAAGGTCCCCCTATGACACTTATTATGCAAATTTCTTTTTTTTTATAGTCAAACTTTAATGGTAAAAATTGACAAAGAACCCAATCTCATCTAGGAAGGAGTTCAGAGGAGAGACTCTCTCGTGGTAGTTTTTACCACCTTCGGCTGTTCGTATGATTAGCTAAGTCAGAAGTTAGTCAGATTTTCCACTTACGGATACACAAGTAGGTGGGTTCAGCTGAGAAGCGTCTCTCTCACGCTAAGCAAACAGAAGATGGAGTCTCTGATTTCTTTTGTTGAATGACCCATATAAGAATCGTGGTTCACAAAACTATAATAATAAGGATACTACCACTACTACTGCTGTTGCTACTACTACTACTACTACTAACAATAATAATAATAATAATAATAATAATAATAATATAAAAATAATAATTATAGAATTAATAATAAGAAGAAATCCCACTTCATGAGTGCATAACTTCGAAATCTAGACAAAAATCTTCAGCACGCACGCATATCATGAATAACTGTAAAAAAAAAATCACTAAACGTAAAATCATGAGGATAGGTGTAAAAAAAAATAGCATAGGACTTAGACAGGGATCTTGGGGTTGAGAGTGCACCTAACCTCTCTCCCCGAATGCCTTAAAAACATAAGCACTGCATTTAAAGACCTAAGAAGTGTATATGCTAGTGTGTGTATGTGTGTATTGTGAGGATCATGTAAGATAAAGTTTCACAAGTAATCATGAAGGGGACAAACACAAAACTCCCCCAGTCAACATGGAGAAGCTTTTCCGAAACAACTTTGAGTTGTTTATGTTTCAGCTTTTCTTGCCCTTTCAAACTCTTGAATATTTTGGCCTCTGGGCAAATATGAAGGTAACCCACTGGAATATTCCCGTTGCCAAATATAGCCAACTTTATTAATTATAATTTAACGCTGAATTTCACGGCTAATTATTACGACAAGTAAACATTAAAACTAGTTTTGCTCTCCAATTCCCTTAACAGATCTCGCCTTTTATGAAATTACCAGTTTAATCCCTTAAATACCTAAAATGCGAAAATAACTAGAAGGGTGTAGAGACGTTCACCTGAGATCGTATTTCCATTAAGAAATATACAAAACATTATGCATGATTTTCCTTAGGAAATGTAAACTTAAACGAAATCACGTTCAAAATACTACAACTAAATTTAAAACATTCGAGAAAAACATACATTTAAAGAACATGACGACCTGATGACACATAGCATTAGTATGAAACCCCGGGGTTGGAGCTGCAACGCAAATGTGCAAAAAAAAAATATTCCCTGCAGCCACAGAAAATTGGAACAGAAAGCCCTCTTAGTTGTCAACATAAACAGTCGTTGAGAAACGGCTGGGCCAACAAATGATGGAGACTTCTAAACACTACAGGAGGTTGTCTATAGACAGAATTCCAGTCTGTTTTTGCAGTATTTACTAGAACTCTGAGATTAGTTCTTGGTTTGATCGGAAGACAGAGTTGAGAGAGACGAGAAGTGGTGATTGTTGGTAGAAGCGAAATGTAATTTGTTGTTGTAATAGTTGTAATAATATCAGTAGTAGTTGTAGCAGAAGAAGTACAGCATTAGCTGCAGTAGCATAACATTAGCTGTAGAAGTAGTAGTAGCAGCAAAAGTAGAATAGCATTAGCTGTAGTAGTAGTAGCAGAAGCAGTAGAAGCAGAAGCAGAAACACCAGTAGTAGTAGAAGCAGTAGTAATAGTAGTAGTGGAAGGAGTAATAGTAATCGTAGTAGTAGTAGCAGAAGTAACGGTAGTAGTAGTAGTAGTAGTAGTAGTACAGAATTAGCTATAGTAGTAAATAGTAGTAGTAGTAGTTGTTGTTGTTGTAGCAGTATTAAAAGGTTAGGTTGCTTGTTTAATGGAGTTGAAAGTCTATCAACACCAGGGTCATTAAAGCTGGCCAAAACAACACGGGCCAAAACAACTCAGGTTCGAGCCCTCGGCTAGTCGCAGTGCTGTTGATTAAATACCACTCGTTCGTGGTTACAATACGATATATACTGCTTGTGGAGGCTAGTACACCAAACGGGGAGTAGAATGAAATTAGCTGAGGCACCCACACCATCGTATATCCTTGGAACACGGTACAAGACCTAGCTCTGCTGAGTGTGTGATCTTTGCAAGATTGGGTGGTCCTGTGGGTAAGAGCATCGTAGAATTTTCGCTCACTATGAGGCACGAACAGATATTTATTATTTTAACCAAAGCTCTGTTGTTTATATACATTCTGATGCGGATTTTCATTACACGTTTAGTGAATTCAATGAAAGAAGTTGTGTATACATACTGAGATTGCATCCTTACACGTGTATATACACATGGAAGAATGTAATCCTGATGTGTACACATAATTTACTTTAATCTCTTCATTAGTAATTACTGTATCCTTGACTTCCATTGTACAAGTAACATGCAGCTCTAACGACCCTCATGTACTCGACAAGCTAGTCGCAGTGTGGTTATTGATATATATATATGTATATATATATATATATATATATATATATATATATATATATATATATATATATGTATGTATATATATATATATATATATATATATATATATACATATATATATATATATATATATATATATATATATATATATATATATATATATATATATATATATATATATATGTATGTATGTATATACGGATGAACTGCAAGTTTAACGATCCACGTGCAGTTAATAGGCTCTAAACCTAACAAATTAACTACTTATCCGAACCATAACGTCTAAAGGAATATACAAACTCAAGAGACGATCCTCCAGATTGTTCTCTGCGTTCCTAAGAAACTCTTGGAGTCCATAATAAGGAAAGTCTCGCGCCTGGGAATAATACTTCCTGTATGTTTTTTTCCCTGGTGTGTTGGGGATCTTCGTTGAGGATGGTGACAATGCCAGGCACTTACATCATCTGCAACAATGGCACCTCCACTACAGGGCGCCAACAGTAGCCGACTGTCATGGACCCTGAATCTATTTCTCTCTCTCTCTCTCTCTCTCTCTCTCTCTCTCTCTCTCTCTCTCTCTCTCTCTCTCTCTCTCTCTCTCTCTCTCTCTCTCTCTCTCTCTCTCTTTTTCTTTCTGTATCTCTCATGTCCACTTTTTTTTGTTCACTCGCGTATGTTGCTTCCGAAATTAAAAATTTTCTTCTTCTTCTTTCTTCTTCTTTTTCTTTTTGTTCCATTAGTAGCGCTACGTTACACTGAGAAAACTTCCTCTCATTCTACTCTTGCAACATTGCATAACTCCTAAAGAAGCAGGGGGACGTGTGAAAGATCTTGATCTGAAGATTTCCATCCCCCATGGTTTGTCTTGCATAAGAAAACATGAGAATGATTCTTCTGATTCGCTTCGAATCTTCAATACTAATATTTAACTGCATTATAAGTATATGCCACACTTTGCACTAATCCACTCGCGTTCTTAGAGGCAGAGGGGACTGGGGTAAGGCAATAAAGGGTCACCTTTTTCGGATCACGCAGCGAACGAAATGCATCTAGTTATTACTTTAATTAGATGAATTAGCTTTGTGTTTGTCTTGTTAAAATACAACACATTGTGATTGTAACTCAGTAAATATCACAAAGCTTTAAGAACTAAGAAGCTTACCGGATACTTACATGACTATAAGCACCTTACTGAATACTCTACGTACCTGCTTTTGTAGTACTTAGTAATTCCAAATTTTTGTTTTGTCAGGAACAGGATAATGAAGTCCATTGTGAGGCACTTTTTTTGTCATGTTTAAATGTATTTTACCCCAAATAAGTATTGAATGCTCTCTGCCATCCACTTGTTTCATTGTAATCATATCTTCGTGTCTTCTAAAAAAATTTGATGTAATTAAGTGAGGCTGATGATATCCTCCCCTTTGTATATTTATTTGAATAGTGTAAGTAATACATAGACACTTAGAGCAGACGTCTTTATTAAGACAATGTTTCGTTCAGGAAGAGCCTTATTAAGTCAGTAAGATTTGACGATACTCTTCTTGAGCGAAACGTTGGTTTAATGAAGACTTGCTTTGTTCTGTGTATTACCTATATTTGTCGGCTTTTTAACTTCCAACAATTCTCAAATTGTACGAGAATGGTATACAGTCCCGACAAAATGAAAACCGACACACGTGCAACATCTGGGTATCTTTACAGTAGACGTTTCGCCATCCAGTGGCTTTATCATTACATATCTGTATTGATAAAGCCACTGGATGGCGAAACATCTACAATAAAGATACCCAGATGTTGCACATGTGTCTCAGTTTTCATTCTCATACTATTTAACGCCAATGTGAAAATAAAAGCTGAGCTGTCAGAGAGAATAATTACGAAATTGACACCTGGAATTAGATAAAAGCATCCTTAATCTGTTATAATGTATAAAAATAGAGAATTTTATATACCCGAACAGAGATTTATTATTTTTACCAAAGCTCTGTTGTTTTTATATATTCTGATGAGGATATTCATTACACGTTCAGTGAATTCAATGAAAGAAGTTGTGTATACATACTGAGATTGCATCCTTACACGTGTATATACACCTGGAAGAATGTAATCCTGATGTGTACACATAATTTACTTTAATCTCTTCATTAGGGATTATTGTATCCTTGACTTCCATTGTACAAGTATCATGCAGCTCTAATGACCCTCATGTACTCGACAAGCTTCAAAACAGTTAAGCCTTAAATGATCAGCAACTGCTGTGTCGCTCTGAAGTTTGCAGTGTGGAAAAAAGGAGTAAAAATTTGAGTCGTGTTTCACGGAACCTGTCAAAGAAAGAAATGGTACTTAATCCTGAGAGACGATTAGAATACTTGAACCAGATTTATTCCCATGACATGAGAACATTTATCATCAAATATCCACCGGGTATTCCGCATTCCAGGCAATAGTATCAGACAGGCAATAGGACCAGCCAGGCAATGCCCACATTTCATTTTAAATTGCCTCTCACATACACATTTGCGGCTCTTACCGAAAAATATAGCAGAAAATTTTACCGATGTTAACAGCGCCTGTCTGTTTAATAGAATGTTTGCGTCTTATGCAGAATGTTTGTACACAGGATAGGAGAAATGATGCAGTCATTGTTGATACTGATATGAAAAGGTAGTAAAGGATTTCCTGAGGTTACTGCTTCTATCTTACTAACTAGTCGTTGTTCAATAATCAATGTAAACACTTGGAAAAAGCATAAATAATCCACACAGAGGAGGAGCTTACGACGACGCTTCGGTCCGACTTGGACCATTTACAAAGTCACAGTCCTATATGTGGGTTATTTGTGTATTGTTCCAGTCACAGTATTGTGCCGTTTTGTTCTTTAAATACATGGAAAATTTGTATGGAATATCACTATTCTTCATAACTATATTAATTCATCTGAAAGAAAAGAGAGGTAAACTGTATGTGAGGGAGGCTAGGTGTGAGTGGGAGAGGCTAGGTGTGAATGGGAGAGGCTAGGTGTGAATGGGAGAGGCTAGGTGTGAGTGGGAGAGGCTAGGTGTGAGTGGAAGAGGCTAGGTGTGAGTGGGAGAGGCTAGGTGTGAGTGGGAGAGGCTAGGTGTGAGTGGGAGAGGCTAGGTGTGAGTGGGAGAGGCTAGGTGTGAGTGAGAGAGGGTAGGTGTGAGTGAGGGTAGGTGCGGAAGAGGGAGACTAGGTAAGGATTAGGGAGGCTAAATGTGGGTGAAGGAAGCTAAGTGTGGATGAAGGAGACTGTGTGGGTCAGGAAGATGTGTTGGTGGAGGAGAGAGTGGGTGAGTATGACAAGGCAGGTGAGACTAGTTGTTTACCAAGGAGAACGTATCGAATCGGTGTCCAACTCTCTAATGGATTATTGGAGCCCCTGTGGACCACCTTCCTCGAGACAGGCCAATCAAAAAATGACTTGTTAAGTTATATATGCTCAGAGTGGTCCAAAAAAAGACGAAATTGCTGCAGATACTTCAAAGCTGTCCCCAAGTGCACAGCTTTTTCCAAGTGCTGCTGAGTGTGGCAAAAATAAATGAAAATCATTGAAGAAATATACGACAGGAACTCGACCAAAAAAAAAAAATGAGACAGAAATAAACGGTTTCTCCTGTGAATTATTTTTCTTGCTTTACGTCAGCCAGTGTTTGTTATATTTTAATACAAACATCCATGGGAAAATATATCCAAGATGAATAACTATAACGTATATTAATGCAGATTAATAATCCAGACTCACGAAATCACAATGACACGATTGCAAGCAAACCATACCACTGGTGCGGTTTGAACCCGCGGTCAGACAGTCTCAAAAGTCCAAACCGTCGCGTTAGCCACTGGGCCAGCTAGCTTAATAAGATTCATCCAACTATGTATATTTCTACACCTATGCTAACCTTCCTATGGTGTAGAAATATACCTAGTTGGATGAATCTTATTAAGCTAGCTGGCCCATTGGCTAACGCGACGGTTTGGACTTTTGAGACTGTCTGACCGCGGGTTCAAACCCCACCCGTGGTATGGTTTTAATAATTCAGATCAAAAATGCAGATTAATAATAAAGATCAATGATGTAGATCAATTATATTTGCCTTTACTTATAACTGTGCGTGCATAATTACAGAACGATACATAGTCGATTTCAACATTTTTCTTAAAAGCCATTGAGAGAATTTGTCAATGATCTTGAAATCCATAACAAACGAATGTTGTATTTCACTGGTATGAATGAAAATCATTCCCATTGCTACCGTCTGCTACTTTTCGGATCATATAAACATAACCCTTGTTTTACAGTACACAGTGTATGTTGAAAGTTTCTCAAAGCCTGGTCACAGACCGGGCCGCGAGGGCGTTGACCCCCTAAACATTCTCCAGCTATAATGCCACTTTTTACATTTTATCATCCCTGTATCAGCTAGTTTCATAATTTCTGCATTGAAAAAATGATTAATAATGTCAGCAATGGCACGTTAAACAAAACTCAAATGCATGAACTATTTTTATGGTGACAAAACCAGGAACTGCTCATTAAAAATACGTGTAGTCAAGGGATACACGTTATAGCATTTACTTTTTTCGGATTATGAGGGACAATTTGGAAAAAAAAAATGTTTAGGAATTTTTTGCTTTTGTATTCATATTTTGTATATTTATATAAGTTTGTGTAGAAAATATGCATAATGTATAGTGTTTAACAAACAAGGTGAAAGAGAAGAAATCATTTGGAAAAATTAATGGAAGAAATATGGGGCTATTTATATCTCAAATCAGATATAATCATCGGCATGTCTTCTGAAGAGGGTCGCTGACTGAAGTCGAAATATGCAGGTCTGATTTGTCTTTATTTAACTGTTAGGTTCAAGTAGTATCTCACCCGTTATATATCTGTGTGCATGACGCTTTTACCTAAGCATGCTGCCTGACTTGCAGCGGGTTCCATCAGATCACTGAGCCAGACGCTGCTGAAGTATTTAATCTTGGCCTAATTCATATCTCATGGGAATGAAGGCGAAGATACAGGTAGCGAAGCAAGACTATATTGTGGCAACGTCTCGCTCAGAGGGGAGAATTTCATAGCCTTGAGGGTGAAATGTTATTACAGCAAAATATTTGTTCTGCCACGTGCATCTCTGTCTTGATCATAGCCGGGAGTACAATAAGCCTTTCAACAACGTCTTGGGAAGTTGGCTTATTAGGTAATATGATGCCCGTTAGGACATCCAAGAAACTGTGTCCCGTTGAGAAGCTCCAAGACCTGTAATTGTAGACGCATTACTCAGGAAGTTGGAACTCAGACAATCCAAATCCCATTGCAGGAAATGGAGTAGAGCTATTGTCTGCGGTCCCGGCACTGAGGACTCGGCAGTGTCCTATTCGTTGTAAACATTGAAACGAAGACATTAATAAAGGAAGAGTAGTACTGCGTTATGTAACTACTATTAAAATACAAACACACACACACACACACACACACACACACACACACACACACACACTCAGAAAGTAAACAAAGAGTGCATGTCCAGGAAGAAATATCGGAATGGGCAAGTTTGATAACTGGGGTTCCTCAAGCATCGATATTTGACCAGTAATGCTTCTGGTGCAGGTGAACGACTTGTCGGAAGATAGAATCTGATGCATCCCAGGTTGCACATTATGAGGAAACTAATGAGAATGAAAACAGGCGATGAGAAGGAAAGGCTACAATCAGACCTGAACATGCCGCAGGAGTGATCTGGCAAGTGCAAAAACAACTAATATCTCATTTACTTTAATAAAAATGACAATTTGACACCTACATATACTAAAACCAATTCGAACTTTCCCATCAGATGAGGCATTCCATAGTTATCACAAAGTCTTTAATATTTTCAATTACGACAGCATTTTAAATCTGAAGCCTCTCAACTATTGTGCTCTCAAGTTATAGCTGTTAAATATTTGAAAGAGAAAAAAAAAAGACTGGAAACGAAGCTCAAGTTCAGAGGACAAAGGCTACTAACTTATTTCAAAAAGGACCTCCGGGTGAGTATAGTTTGTGCATATCACCTGAGGGTCATATCAATAAAAAAAAAGCAGCATAAGATTTTTTTAAGCCTTGAGGAATCCTATCAAGGAGTCATTCACTACAATATATACGACATTAGTCACGCCCATCTTACAGTACGAAGCACCCGCATGGAACCCACACCTAGTCCCAGAGATAATGGGTATGAGGTACGAGGCAAGACTAACGGAAATGAAAATGATGACACGCACAATGTAAGAATGGCGAGGAATGGAAACAGTGTGAAAAATGAAAGTTGGGAGGTTTTGTAAGTAGAAATTAAATAATAAATTCCGTGGAGAGCATCTGAAAAAAAAGTCCGGCACAGACACAACAGAAACTGCAGACAACAATCTGGACCGTGATAACAGAAAAAGCATTTTCATACATCTTTTTTCTTTGTCTCTTTAAAGTCCCGAGGCTGAGTTGCTGCAGGAAATTCAAGGATAATTGTCATCTTAGTGACGGTCTCCGCGCCTTGTGTATTACCCTCGAGGCAGAGAAGCAAAGGCTGTTGTTGTTCTAACAACCCTCGGGTAAAATTAGCTGACACTGGTTGTTGTCATATTATGACCCGTTCAGCGGACATACCGCCAGTAGCAACTACTGGTGTCCGCTGCTGTGGACACTGATACCTACTAACACAGATGACTATGTTGTACATAAGTGGTATACAATATCGACAAGATGAAAAATTAGACACAAGTGTAACATCTGGGTAATCAGTCCCTCAGCCTTGGAGTTGGTGAAGAGCACCGTAGTCTTGAAGACTACGGTAGTCTTCACCGGTACCATAGTCTTCAAGACACTGGCACTCTTCCCCAACTCTAAGGCTGAGGGACTGATTATCTCGTCTTTTGTATATAGTTTTTTTTTTTTTACACAGGGTTTGACAATGTTAGGTTAAGGATCCCTAACTTTATCGACAAACTATTTATAGGTTAAGGATTCCTAACTTTATTGACAAGCTAAGAGCTGCTCTACAGTCTTCTCATTATGTCTTTGAATTTGTACTGATAAAGCCACTGGATGGCGAAACGTCTACAAATAAAGATACCCAGATGTTGCTCTTGTGTCTAATTCTTCACAGATGATGATGTGATAGCTGTTGTTGATCCTGTGACTGAGCCGAGGCAAGAGACAACCGTCGGCAAGCTGAGTTTAAACAATGTTGGCTGCTATGATAAGTGGCTGTTGACAGGTCACAACAAAGTGCCTACTGAGTTACTCAGTTGTGTAGCCGCCAGGTTGAATGAATGAAGTGTGAAAACTGAAATACAGATTTTCACGTGATAATTTGTGACTGCCTCAAATTTTTAGAAGCTTGAGAATGCAGTGTCTGAGAGGCTTCAAACTAAGTGTATTTAAGGATATTGGTTGATGCACGATAATTACGGAATTCCTCGTTTGATTGGCTGTCAACTTTGAAAGCTGATGTATCTCAGTGGAAGGTTCAATTTTGTTTTGGGTTTTGTGTAGGTCCTAATTTGTTATTTTTATCGAAGAAATTAGAATATTAGTTTCCATGCGACAACCTGTGAATGCCTCTACAGACAGACTTCAAATCTTCTAATCTCACATATTTAACTATATCAGAAACTTATGCTGCACACTGTATTATTGATTTTGAGGGCCATGAGTAGAGGGGGATGGGCTGATTAAATATGCGAATACTTTCGCGGATCGTGCAGCGACTTAAACACATCTAATTTTAGATTGTAATAAGCGAAATTTCCAATTAAAAGTTCATTGGATTTTTCAAATGATGGGTAATGAATTCTTCCTCAGAGATACGATGGGCCTCGCCAGCAGCAGAGGAAGCGAGTCTCCAAAAGATCGAAAGTGGTAATAATTTATCGGAAAATATGGTATAACTCTATCTAGCATATTATAACTCAGGTCTATTTCAGTTCGTTGACACAGTGACCCTGGAATGTATACCTGGAGTATACCTGGAGAGGGTTTCGGGGGTCAACGCCCCTCTGCCCGGTCTGTGACCAGGCTTCATCCTGTTCACAGAGTCTTCTCGTTACGCTACAACCAGAAAAAAAAATATAAAAAAAATAACTTATTTTCACTAAAGTATAACAAAACTTATGAGAATATTTATTTTCATCAGCCATAAATACATTATAAAAAGTTTAAAAGAAACATTGCAGTGTTAAGTAAAGCTGAGACAGAATCAATACTGTGTAAAATTATATTAAAGAAAATTATATTAAAGATACTGAAGGGGGAACTAAGCAAGATTGAAAAAACTGTGATGAATCGAAAAATTTATTGGCTTTTATGATAAAGAGGCCGAGTAAAAAAATCTAGAAAAAACAAGAATGGTTCTTATGGTGAAAAATGTAGAAATAAGAGTGAGAGTATGTTGTCCTGGAGGTACTAGAGAAGTATAAAAAAAAAGACGAAAAGAAAGAGTTAGCCAGGTAAAAAAAAATGGGATATCGTTAATGGAGTTCCATCCAGTGTTGGAGAAGGACGTTAATGGAATCCTGTCCAGTGTTGTAAGATGCTGATGTGATGTTGAGTGTTCGAAGATGTTGAAGTGATGTCCAGTGTTGGAGGATGCTGAATTGATGTCCAGTGTTGGAGGATGCTGAATTGATGTCCAGTGTTGGAGGATGCTGAATTGATGTCCAGTGTAGGAGGATGCTGACACGATGTCCAGTGTTGGAGAATGCTGAATTGATGTCCAGTGTTGGAGGATGCTGACATGATGTCCAGTGTTGGAGGATGCTGACATGATGTCCAGTGTTGGAGGATGCTGATGTGCTGTCCAGTGCAGGAGGTCAGTAACTTGATGCTGTTAGGTGTTGAAGAATGATATGATGCTGTCAGGCACTGTCATGCACTGCCATGCATTGTCATGTACTGTCATGCACTGTCATGCTGTCAGGTACTGGAGACATAATGTCATGCTGTCAGGTACTGAAGACATAATGTCATGCTGACAGATACTGAAGATATATATGTCATGCTGTCAGGTACTAAAGACGTAGATGTCATGCTGTCAGGTACTGGAGTCATAGATGTCATGCTGTCAGGTACTGGAGACACTGATGTTATACTGTCAAGTACTAAAGACAATTATATCACGCTGTCAGGTGCTTCCCTGCCAGGTGTTTTCCGCTATCAGGTGTTTCCCCTCACAGGTAAGGCTCTTCAGGTCACCTTAAAAGCCCACCTGTGAACGAAAAGCAAACCCAACCCAGCCTTGCTCAGCCATAAATATCTTTACGCCATTTTAACCCTACACATTACTTATCCCTTAACCCTCTTGTCATCAGATACATGTACTGTAGTTGTATATGGTACTCATACACCCGTCAATTAAACTTCCTCCTTTCATCAAGGATGATTACTAAGGCATCAAAGTAACGTTTCTGTCCACCAGCAATTACATCGCGGAATTAACAGAATTATCCGGCTGATACATGAAAGACCATTGTCCTGTTGTCTAAGAATAAATAATAGTTTATTGTTATGAGTATATTTACACTAACAATAGCGATGATAAGAGTAATAAAAACAAAAATAATAGCGATAATAATAAATTATAATAAATGGTTAATATAATAGCGATGATGATATTAATAAATAAAAATTATTAATATAATGAATGTAATATCCACTCAATTATTCCTTTAATTAAAGATTATCATCTAACAATTGCTCCTTCCTACATTTCTGCTTTAATTTTTTTTTCTACCTCATCTCACTGAAACAATTCTAGTGAGATTTATCTTCCGTCCCCTCTATCCAGGACTCTCTTAATCTCCCACCTCCTCAATTACTGCTGTCACCTTGCATGTGAAATATGTTGAGTTGAGTCGCTGAAATTCTCCGTCCGCAAAGTACAGCACCATGGTGGAATGACACTATTGTAGAGGAAACTTTTATTTATTGGCGATGTTTGGCTCAAATCTGAGCATTGTACAAATGTACCATTGTAAAAATGTACCATTGCGTTTTGATTATAATTCGATGGCTTCATTTCTTACCGTCAAGTGACGGAGTATAAAACCTCTACTCGCTTTGCCTCGAAAGACCAACAGTGGTTTAACGTCTCACATGAAGTAAAAAGAAGAAAATAAACATAACAGAAGCAGTAATAACATAGTTGTCCGTACACAACGGAAAATCGGATATTATGTGAATTTCTAAGACACGTCATCATACGTGCAAGGTGGTGGTGCGTTCCACATGAATTTCATTTTAATAAGGGTAAGCGCTAGAAATGTAGGGGGTCATATAGCGCCTGGGGAAATGGGAGGCATTCTATCCAAGGAAGGGGAGGATAAACCCATTTCCTTAGATCAAAATCCCCTCCTTTCATCACCCAAAGTTTGTCCCCGGAAGGGATTCCATATTTGCACCCTTCGAATAACTGTACACTTCACGAAGCCTGATAAAGGTTCGATTCTCCGTCCGCTAATCGAGACCTTAATCGAGACCTTAACCATCACCATTCAGAATGTTGGTGATGCCCACAACAGTGCACTCGGAACGTGAAAATATGTAACCTGGCGCTCTGAATGATACATAAATATGACAAATAAACCTATTAAAGGGAAGAGTTTGCTCTGCTAAATTACAAGAGCAAATATGAAGAGCGGAAAACGATAGGCAGTGTAATGAGGAGTTACACTCCTTCGTGGAGTGACTGTCAGGCTAGAAAGTGAGAGATAGAACAGAGGAAATTGACTGGCAGGATAGCGGAAAGCAATAGGAAGGATAGAGACGAGCAATAGGTATAACAATGGTGAGGGATAGGCATGATAGTAGGTGGCAACGGGCAAGTAATGGGATGCAGCAGCAGCTGTATAAATACATTTAATGAATATTAATTTTTTTTCCATTAACTCAACATTCAGAGGTATATCCGACCCTCCTGCCACTGACCTTTTTCCCCACCCACCTTTCTCCAACCCACCTTTCTGCCACCCACCTTTCTGCCACCCACCTTTCTGCCGCCCAACATCCTGACACCTAACTTTCTGCCGCTCACTTTCCTGTCCACCATACCTCCCTTCCACGATGTGTGTGTGTGATTGAGTGTATGTATGTGTGTGTGTGTGTGTGTGTCTGTGTGTGTGTGTGTTTCCCACCGAGGCAGGGTGACAAGAGAAAGCAGAAACCTGTTCATCATCACTCACTCCATCACTGACTTGCCAGAGGCGTGCCGGTACTATAGTTCAAAAACTGCAACATATCTCCACCCCTCCTTCAGAGTGCAGACACTTTACTTCCCACTTCCAGGACTCAAGTCCAGCTTGCCAGATTTGAGTCCCTTGATAAATGTTTCATTGCTCACACTCCAACAACACGTCAAGTAATAAAAACCATTTGTCTCCACTCGATCCTATCTAAGACGCTCACGCACGCTTGTTGGAAGTCTAAGCCCTTCGCACACAAAACCTCCTTTACCCCATACCTTAAGCGTGCACAAATAACCCGCACGTAGGAGACTGAAACTTATGATGACGTTTCATTCACATTATTGTGCTTTTATATTCTTTTAAAATGCTTTGCATGGGCCAGTAGGCCTACTACAGTGCTCCTTCTTTCTTATGTCCTTAAAATATAAAAGACGTTTTGCATTTTCCAAACACACTTCACGATCTTGCACTGCGTTGTAGCTGAGAAACAAAAAGAAATTCCAATGTTAGTGTAAAAATATACGAGAAGAGATGAGAATTCAGAAGCATATTCGAGAATTATTGAATTAACTGCAGGGTTGGCAACAAGGAAAAAATTTGTTATCACAGAAGTAAATAAGTTTGCACACACACACACACACACACACACACACACACACACACACACACACACACACACACACACACACACACACACACACACACACACACACACGCACACACACACACACGCACGCACACACAAAAAAAATTATTCAGCGAGAAACGGAAAATTGAAGAAATTATATATATGACAACAACAACCTCGGGGGAGTTGAATGATAGTAATCAACGTATCTTCAGGCGCTTGCAATGTTGCAGAAATGAGTAGGAAATCCAGGTAGATCAGATCAATGAGAAGGCATCAAGCAGACCCACCAGTGCTAGGTGTCAGAAAAATGAAGGCAAAATATTTAAACATAGAAAAGACCATCGACATTAAATATTATTAATGACCTAGCAATCACAACGTTAGTTTCAGGTTACATATCGCCAACATACCATCAGACTCCATATCTTATCATTATATAAGACTTCAACATTCTGATAACAAAAGTATCTGGCATCTATAATGGGTCAAGGAGAAACAGCAAGAGGGAAACAATCCTATTTCCAGAGGCTGATCCACTTCACCCTTAGGTAAACTCTGGTTTATCCATAAGGGTGAGTAGGATCAGCAGAACCTGAGTGCAGCTCAATTCGTTAATGTAGAACTGCGTTTACGACAGTCCAGTGAGTTGAGGTAGGAATCTGGCTTCAAATTGTGTGTAGTGCCTTCAATTATAAAGTTATCGAGTCTGAATAAGCCGAAATTATTATTATATAATGAACGTTTATAATGTTTTATAATTGTTGATTCTAAAATATTTCTTTCCAGCCAAGAGGAGGTAATTACTAAATATTTAATGCTGATGGGCTTTTGTATGCTTTCTACTTCAACTGTTTCAATATTTTACCTTCATTTTTCTGGCATCTGGCACTGATCTGCTTGATGACATCTCATTCTACCTAGACATCCTACTCATTTCTGCAACATTGCAAGTTCTTGAAGATGTGTTGATTTCAACACGAGAAGCCTAGAGTTATCATTAAACTCCCCCGAGATTTCTCGGTAAATAGTAACAATATTTGAAGTGTTTTCATAATCACTCACATTATCAAGGAGATACACTATTCCTTTATAATGTGAGGGGGGGGGGTCAAGTATTTTAATAAGAGAGATTTTGTAAAAATAATATATTTTTTTTATAATGACTAGGAAGATAACGCCTTTGTAAAATAGAGTATATATTTACTAAAACCCATTTACTTAAAAGAAAAAAAAACATTAAAAATTATGAAAATTATAATAAAAAAGGCAGGTATATACAAAAATACCAAATATGTTACAAATGGATATAGGGGGAAATAATCCAAGAATGAAAGTTGATGGACCAAAATAAGTTTATGGTAGAGTGAACTGGAATGCATAATGGCGGGTACTGATAATTTATGACGCAGGGGAAAGGAATCATAAGAAACAATAATGCTATAATGACACCTTTGTGCGTGCAGTGAGTAACAAGTTTTGAAACATGCGAAAGTATAGGTCCGACGCAATCAAATTCCATGCCTTATTAATATTCATGGTAAAAATAGAAGAAAAAATGGATGTGCCAGAAGGCAGTATGTGTGGATGCGAGGTGATGGCCAATGCTTACCACTTTTTGTTCTTAGTGTTGTGTTTACAGGCTTGAGAAATAAACATGGTATACAGAAAGCAGTAAACGTAGTTAACTGTGGTTGTAATAGAGGGAATTAAGATAAATGTGATACTGGCATAATATAAGGCAAATATTAAGTAGGATAATAACAGTGTGTGTGTGTGTACTCACCTATTTGTGGTTACAGGGGTCGATTCATCACTTCTGGCCCCGCCTCTTCACTGATTGCTACTGGTTCCTCTCTCTCCCTGCTCCATGAGCTTTATCAAACTTCGTCTTAACACTATGTATGGTTCCCGCCTCCACTACGTCACTTTCTAGGCTATTTCACTGCCTGGCAACTCTATGACTGAAGAAATACTTCCTAACATCCCTTTGACTCATCTGAGTCTTCAACTTTCAATTGTGACCTCTTGTTTCTGTGTCCCAGCTCTGGAACATCCTGTCTTTGTCCACCTTGTCTATTCCGCGCAGTATTTTATATGTCGTTATCATGTCTCCCCTGACCCTCTTGTCCTCCAGTGTTGTGTGTGTGTGTGTGTGTGTGTGTGTGTGTGTGTGTGTGTGTGTGTGTGTGTGTGATAATGATGATCTAATTTGTGCTGAAACTCTCGCTGCTGAAGAGAAATGTTTACGGATTTCGAGTAAATGTGCAAGGGAAGAGAAGGCTACATATATGTCCCGTTTTTCAAGTGTTAGAGGAGTGGCGATGTTTGGTCATGCTTGAAAGGTAATGGATGGTTTGAATATAAACAGAAGATGCTCTTAAGACAGAAGACAGGCGGGTATAAAGTATGCTAAGAATCATCTGCATAGAGTATATACTTCTGGGAGGCATCAGTGCCAGTGGAATGGAGCCATCATAATTACATTTACATTTACATCGTACTAGGATTAACACCTGGATCATAACCTACTTGAACACACAGCACGTACACGGGCTCAAGTGGCAGGAAAGCAACCAACATTCAGAATGGAGGATGTGGAGGCGTACAGGTGGGAGAGGTCCCATTAGGAGATAAAGGGAATGGGACCAACTAGGGGAATGTTTCATTAAAGTGGCCAGGTGGCATTTTTGTCATGGATTCTCAATGTCCCAACTTCTTAACTATAACTTGTCTTCCTTTCTGTATTTTCAAGTTTTACTTGAAGTTTGATGTTTTTTCTTTTCATTGTCCAGTTCCCTGATCTAAAAGAATGCTCTAATTCATTGTGGGTTTATTCAGTAACAATAAACCAATGATACAGTGAGGTCTTCGTTGGATGCTGATCAACGTGTAGGATTAGGTTATGTCGTGTGTCTGGGCTTGTCATCGCCACCCTCGTGTTGAACTTGACTAAATAGCGATCGACGTGCCATGTCAGCTCACGTCTGACCGCTGTTGGCATTTGATGCTTGAAATTAAATTTACAAGTCAAAGCGATGCTAACAGCGGAATACATGCGAGTCAGAATTGAAGTAAAATCTGAGAACAAGGCTTCGAACCCCGGAGTGCACGCTTGAGACGATCTCTGGCATTATATAATTTAGCTGTTATTACTACCGAGTTCAAACTAGTCGACAGTCAAATATATCGTCTATTACCCAGAAAACGGAGACGGAGAGAAGTTTTATATTTTGGTGTCGTGATTCTAGCTATAATAAAAAATTCGCTAATGCTAAGGCATGCCTCACTTCTCTATCATCAGCACTGATTTCTCAGTTGCTCGTGTGCTGAGTTAGAATTACACTGCAGTAACATGTAAGTGTTTCTCCTTATCTCATTTTCCGTCGTGTTAAAGAGCTGTTGTCCTTGTCAGTACTTGTCAAAATAGTTTCAACGATAGTTTATCACGTAGCGCCTTGTATCAAAGGGCACTGACAAGCGAGTTGAATATAAACAACATAGATACGGAAAAAATAATCCTCGACTACTGAAGTGTGGAAGAAACCCAAACTGTGTTAGAACATAAGCTCAACATTATTGTTACAACTAACTTGTAGATTAAACAACCTTATAGTCTGTTATGGATCATATGGATCATTGTTAAATAGAGAGTCTATACACATATAACCCGCACATAGGAGAGAGGAGCTTACGACGACCTTACGGACCGTCTTGGACCCTTTACAAAGTCACACTATGTGCGGGTTATTTGTGTATTGTTCCAGTTACGGTATTGTGCCTTTCTGTTCTTTAGATCGTCTATGAGGGGTCGAAATGTCGTCTAGATGCAACTATTGGAGATACTTTTACACTTTATTATAATTATTAGTGTTGTTTATTAATTATACGAAGTGTGGATTATTCAGTGCAAAGCGTGATGAAGATTCAAGACTTCTTTAACAAAGGGCACAAAAAAAGGTCATCTGTACTTAGCTAGGCTAAAAAGTCCAATAAACTGCGGCTGCCTTCAGTGAACCGGAGACCAACAACACACGGGATTGTTCCTGACACGCCAAGTTATAAACCCTTCGAGACTGAAACCATTTACTGTCACCTTAATTATAAGAGAGCAAAACACTAATGCAAGATTCTCAGAATCGGGTTTCTTTGCCTCTGAGTGTGTCAGTCAACCCGTCAGCAAAATACCCAGCCACCTGACTGGCTCCCAACCCCGCCCCCGTGTCCATGACCACAATCGCCCAACAGCTAGCCAGCCAGCCATCCAGCAGGCCAGCCAGCCAGCCAGCCAGCCAGCCAGCCACCCAGCTAGCCAGTCAGTCAGCAAACTAACCAGGCAGCCAAACAGATAAATACCCATCAGTATCATAACGCAACACACCCTTTCCCAACCCCGTCCACCCTCCCACCAGCCGGCTAGCTAACCAGTAAGCCAGCTAGCAAGCCAGCTAAGTAGTCATTAAGCCAGCTATCAACAAACCAATCAGTCCATCAACCAAAAAACCCTCCAGGAAGCCAACCAGTCCATCACCCCACCTACCTAATTAACCGGAGCTCATTATAACATGACTGGCAACATAAACAAGGATAACATAATAAGAGAGAGCACAATGAAATGTAATCTGTACCTTAACTTTAATAAATCTTACGATTACGTAATGTAACTGTTAAAATTAGGCCACAATAACATAGCTGAGGATAAGAAAAATAACCCAGGAAATAAATTAACCCGGGTATAAATAACCCCAGGAATAAACGACCCCAGAAATAACTGACCCCAGAATACCAAAGGGTATACTACCCTAATTACATAATGCAATTCCCTAACACCGGAACCTCAGCTAAAATATAATATAACGTTTTTAAATTAATAAATCGACTGACAATATTTTTCTTAAGGAATTATGATGAGTCTAAAAAGTGAATTGAAAAAGTTTTTCCTCGAAGTGATGGATTTCCCGGACCCGTTTTTAAAAGTTTATGTTGAAGAAAGTGATGGTTACATGTGAACTATTATTATTATTATTATTATTATTATTATTATTATCATTATTATTATTATTATTATTATTATTATTATTTTTATTATTATTATTATTATTATTATTATTTTATTATTATCATTAATATTATTATTATTATTATTATTATAATTATTATTATTATTATTATTATTATTATTATTATTATTATTATTAAGCGTTAAATCCATAGTTAAAATGGTTATAATTATAGCTATAAATTATAGCTATAAATTTTGCCAGTGGAAGGCCTCAGTGATCGACACCATGCCCAGCCCTTCTAGGGTAGGGTAGGTGCCTGTACCAGAGCTTGCAGCTCACAAGCCTATCATTCCCAATAACCCACTTGGGGCGGGGATGGCAGACCAGAGAGGCCTCGCTTCTCCCTACGAGCCCCGTGAGGGCGGGGAATGTGGCTAGGCCTGGGGACAGTTGGTCCCAAAAATGAGGGGGTACTTGTGCCTCCTCCCATGGGAGACTTAGGTCTCAGACACTCCCTAGACAGGGAGCCAAGGCCGGGGCACCACTTGGAAAAGGCCCGGGCCGGGAGAATACCGGCGAATCTTTAATAATAATAATAAGGCTTCAGTCAGATGACCAAAAGCTCCAGCTGTAGGTCATCATATGACTCAGACCTGCGTCTGGAAACACTTGTCTTATTTCCTGACAAAACTAACACCTATCTACCTACCACAATTGTCAGAAAACAAGTTTGATCCCAGAATATACGTACACCGAGACGTATTTCTCTCACTGTATCTACAATGAGAGAATACTTTAATCCCTATTTAAGGGTTCGAAGAATTCTTAATTCCTGGTGAACATATTACCCTAGTGAAGACGAAAGGCTTTAAACCTCATTAACCGACCTATAGGGGTAGGGGCAGAGACCATTTGCTATAGGGAAAAATACTACAGAAATATATTAAAATACGGGGGCCATAAGAGAAAAGCCTAGCGAAGACAGAATGCGAAATAATTATAGCCGTCTCCCGGGATGAAATATGAAACATATAGTTTGAAGCAGTGATGCGAATACTTTGTCATGCCTTTTGCAAGCCCTTCTGTGAGGAAAAGCAAAAGTCTAACTGATATAAAACTAGTACACTACACTGAGGTAAGTCCTACAATAGGTTACTGTAGGACTAAGATATGCGTAATATGAAAATTTTGCATGGGGCCCCAAAAATTTTTAAGAACGTACTTTATGCAGTTGAAAATTATTGAATGTGTGTTGTGGGTGCGTAAACATATATATTCATTGATATTATAATTTTACAATGACGTCCTCATTTTGAGATTATTCTCAAGAGTTTTACAATTGTTCTCATCAGCTTCCATCAAAATTGTCATTATATTACTCTCTTAATTGATACAGTTATTAGAATAATTAAAACTGTATTTTCGTTATAATCAAGAAAGCTAGACTGTGATAAAGAAATGTGTCAACAGAACAATATTATTTCCAAGTAAGAAAAATCTCATCCTACACGAGAAAATTTTTTTAAGTTAGACTGAAATCATTTTGCACTACAGTAATGTTAATACTCTTGCAGTTATATATGTTCTGGTAGTTGGTGTCCTCTGAACCTGCTCTAATACTGGTAGTTTACGTGCTTCACTTGTATGATAATGGCCACTGAGGCTAATTGTTCACCATTAATATTCATGAAGCTGCATATTCACTGACTATTTTGAATCCTTCTTCTACTAAATTATTCATCCATTCGCTGGGGACATTTCTGGGAGGGCTAACATATTGTAAAATCCTGACGCTCAGCAGACAGAGAATCAAGCCTCCACCACGTCTTCCGCTATATAACCCACATGGGTTTAGCGTTTAACATGAATTAAACAAATAAGCAAGATAATAGGCTGTTTTTATTTAATTACCTTATTTTTTTATATATAATTTCGACTTCTAAAATTTAAATTAGGAATAACTCGCGGTGGCTGGGTTTTATATGCAGCTTTATATACAGATATATATATATATCAGTGATTGTTGATGCAGAAAACACTTGCATACCGCCAGCAATTGCTCATGTTGCAACAGACTGTGACATAATTCTTGGTGTGGTAAGTGTGTTAAAACACTTCTCACTACGGAATGCACAGTGGGTCTTGATAATCAAAATGGGGAAAACCGAAACAGTAGAGCTTTTATAGCGGAGTATTATTTGCACAGCTACGCTCGGGTTTCGAGTTATAAGTAACGACTCAGTTTCTACAGTTTTCTTGAGAGTAATTATCAAATTGACATTGATTATCAAAAGTGTGGGATCCACCTATACAATTTTTTTGATGATAAACAAAATTAGCCTTATCATTTTTATCAGGTTGCTATAGGATGAAGATATGCGCCATAACGACGCTGGTAACATGTGAAAATACAGAGCTGTTGACCTTTCGTCTTATCTCTGTTGTTTTTAATTATTTATCAGTATTTCTGACTGTGTTACACTGAAGCTCATAGATGCATGATTATAAATGTTTATTACTTGATACTGATGCTGTGTTTGGAATAATAATTGTACCTATTGTATCTATGGGTGCTGCTCGACTGTTTTGGATGGTGTTCCAGGAAAATGATAGTAGCTACGACTGGGTTTCAAAATAAGCTAGGTTAAAGCAATTAAGTGAGACAAGATAACTTTTAGCCTGTAAATGAGCTGAGACAGAATAATAGTTATTAGTCTGTAAATGAGCTGAGGTAGAATAATAGCTGTTAGTCTGTAAATGAGCCGAGGTAGAATAATAGCTGTTAGTCTGTAAATGAGCTGAGACAGAATAATAGCTGTTAGTCTGTAAATGAGCTGAGACAGAATAATAGCTGTTAGTCTGTAAATGAGCTGAGACAGAATAATAGTTATTAGTCTGTAAATGAGCTGAGACAGAATAATAGCTGTTAGTCTGTAAATGAGCTGAGACAGAATAATAGCTGTTAG
This sequence comes from Cherax quadricarinatus, assembly GCF_038502225.1. Lineage (NCBI taxonomy): Eukaryota > Metazoa > Arthropoda > Malacostraca > Decapoda > Parastacidae > Cherax > Cherax quadricarinatus. The sequence continues at coordinate 3,030,057 of NC_091351.1, read as the reverse complement.
TCTGTAAATGAGCTGAGACAGAATAATAGCTGTTAGTCTGTAAATGAGCTGAGACAGAATAATAGCTGTTAGTCTGTAAATGAGCTGAGACAGAATAATAGCTGTTAGTCTGTAAATGAGCTGAGACAGAATAATAGCTGTTAGTCTGTAAATGAGCTGAGACAGAATAATAGCTGTTAGTCTGTAAATGAGCTGAGACAGAATAATAGTTGTTAGTCTGTAAATGAGCTGAGACAGAATAATAGCTGTTAGTCTGTAAATGAGCTGAGACAGAATAATAGCTGTTAGTCTGTAAATGAGTTGAGACAGAATAATAGCTGTTAGTCTGTAAATGAGTTGAGACAGAATAATAGCTGTTAGTCTGTAAATGAGCTGAGACAGAATAATAACTGTTAGTCTGTAAATGAACTGAGACAGAATAATAGCTGTTAGTCTGTAAATGAGCTGAGACAGAATAATAGCTGTTAGTCTGTAAATGAGCTGAGACAGAATAATAGCTGTTAGTCTGTAAATGAGCTGAGACAGAATAATAGCTGTTAGTCTGTAAATGAGCTGAGACAGAATAATAACTGTTAGTCTGTAAATGAGCTGAGACAGAATAATAGCTGTTAGTCTGTAAATGAGCTGAGACAGAATAATAGCTATTAGTCTGTAAATGAGCTGAGACAGAATAATAGCTGTTAGTCTGTAAATGAGCTGAGACAGAATAATAGCTGTTAGTCTGTAAATGAGCTGAGACAGAATAATAGTTATTAGTCTGTAAATGAGCTGAGACAGAATAATAGCTGTTAGTCTGTAAATGAGCTGAGACAGAATAATAGCTGTTAGTCTGTAAATGAGCTGAGACAGAATAATAGTTATTAGTCTGTAAATGAGCTGAGAAAGAATAATAGCTGTTAGTCTGTAAATGAGATAAGGTAGGCTAACAGCTCTTAGCTTCTATGCCGAGATAGGAGAATTGCTCTTAGTTTGCAATTGAGCTGAAATAGGATAATAGCTGTTATCATACTGATCGTGAGAAAAGAAAAAAGGTGTATATAACAGAAGGTAAAGAAAATAAAAAAAATATTAAAAAGATTTATTGAATTATATTATCGATGGATATATGGAAATTTTTATGGTCACGATAGAGAAATTTTTCTAATTAAGGTTGAAAAGGAGAGGATATGTGAGTAACTAAGGAAACAAGCTGACAAATGACTAAAAAAAATAGGGAAGGAGGAATTAATTTTATTTTATTTGCTCAGTATTGAACCTTATTACATATGACTTGATAAAGCTGTCTCCAGAGGTAAGCGTCGTCAAAAAATAAAGGCATTCTCTGCTTTACGTGTCTTTATACCACGTTTCGAAGTTTGTCTCAGAAATAATCAGGAAATATGTTACTTCTGGTTTATTAGTGGTTAGATTTGAAGCCTGTCAACTGAATCATGTTCCTTTAAAAGGCATGACAGTAAACTCTCCGTGTTAGTACGCCTTGCAGTGAAAAAAAAATTTAATTACTTAAGGTAGAATATTTAGATTATTAATACTACTTTTTTTTTTGCACCTAGGAAAAGGCAGTCGAGTATAATTTTGCTTGCACATGCGTCTATACCTCAGTTTTATATTTGCAATAAGCAGTAATATGTAAATTTAATTATTGGCATAAATGAATAAGGAATAAAAGAATCACTATCCAAGTGGACGAATTGTCCTAAAGTACAGAAAAACCTTCACAAAGAGAATATTTAGAGTTTTTTTTTTATTTATTTAAATGGTAACTGCAGGTCTGCTGGAAAGAAACCTTTGGAACTGCCGTAACTGCTGACTGAGCGATATTATAACTGACGGGTATGAAATGTTTCCATGACCACAAATAACAATATCACATTCAATTATCAAGCAGATATGAATATAAAAGAAAGAGTTCACTTTTAATCTCGGTTGAAGACCTTGACGGTGATTCCTTGGAAGTTAGGAAGGCGGTAGAAGATGCGTTCATCGTCAACACGACGATCCAGTGGGTAGCCGTGTGGTCGGTTGTCGGGATACACTCCTCGGTAGCCATAGTGGTTGAATTTTGTGCTTGTATGTAGATCCTCCACGGCTGCGTCAGCTTCGCCGTCGGTGAGAGCGACCACTACTTTAAGTTCAAGTCCTCTGCGGTTTCCCTTGGGTAGCAGGAACCTGTTGGGTAGTCCAAGTGCACTCACGTACTCGTGAAGGTCGAACTTCCTGCCACGCGCAAGCGCTTCTTCAGTTCTGTCCATCAAATAGTGGAAACTTGGAATGTCAGGAACAGTCACAGATGAGTCTTTGGACTTGCGGACGATCTTATTATAACCTGGTCTCACTGTAACAAAAAAGATTTGAAATTTAGAAAGTTGATACAACAAAACTGTCAAATTTCATTTTTTTTTTTAGACACAAGAGACAAAATTTCTTTACACAAATGCCTGAAAACACTGCATACTTTTTTACCACCTTGTCTATTTCATGTTTCACCTGCTTTTCATAGACCCAACCATTCATTCCTCCTAAGTATTAAAATACTTTCCTTTTCTCCATATTCCCTACCTCCAATCTGATGCATAATATTATATGTTACCCTCATCACGGTTCACGTTTCTAAGTTCACTTTTAATTTCCTTCTTTTATATATACTTTTAAATTCACTCGCAACCTTCACAACTTCTCTTTAACATCTTCCAAAAGAACTGTGTCGTCGACAAAGAGCTAATGTGATAACTCCCACTGTGTAGCATATCTGGAATCTATTAAGCCCATACTTATCCCCAGCACCCAAATTTCACTTCGTTTACATATCCATCAATAACAATAGGTTAAGCATCCCTGGTTACATCACATCCCACTGAAGGGTTTACTAGTGTTTAAAAAACGCAAAAATCTGAGCAGAAAGTAGAGGTTCAGAGAAATTTCCCCAGAACTCCTGCTTACTGCTAAGACCGTGCGCTTTTTCCTTGGCTGTTTCTTATGTTGATCTCAGAAAGGAACGTGATCTATTTGAAAAGTTTTCGCTAACAATTTTTTCCATTTCTTGAGGATATTTTGATGCTTAATTTTTGGGAAATTTTCAATATTTGTTATATATATATATATATATATATATATATATATATATATATATATATATATATATATATATATATATATATATATATATATATATATATATATATATATTCAAACAGCTCCGGGGAGAACCTTGAGATTTCCCTGAGGTACGTTTATTGTCTTCTCTGAGGATGAGGGTCCCCATTCCAGGTATATATATATATATATATATATATATATATATATATATATATATATATATATATATATATATATATATATATATATATATATATATATATATATATATATATATAATATATATATGTCGGGCCGAATATGTAAAACTGGTCAATTAGGAAGAACTCACTTAAAATTAAGTCCTTTCTAAAATTTTCTCTCATACGTTTAAAGATATATTTTTTTCATTAATGTTGAAGTAAAAATTTATAATTTTGCACCAAAAGAAACTTAGAAAACTTACCTAACCTTATAATAACAAGAACAATTTATTTTAGCCTAACCCAACTAAGTATATTTTAGATTAGTTTACAATAATTTAATACTAACCAAACACAGTGAACTATATTTTTCTCGTTAGGTTCAGAATGATTTTGGCGAAATTATTGCATACACAAATTTTCGCTTGTTCTATATGGCAAGATTAGCCTTGCTATTTAAGCCAAGATCGCAAATTCAGCCTATTCGGCACGACATACATATATATATATATATATATATATATATATATATATATATATATATATATATATATATATATATATATATATATATATATATATATATATATATATATATATATATATATATATATATATGTATATATATATATATATATATATATATATATATATATATATATATATATATATACATATGTATTAATAAACTGGAAAAGAAATTTTGCCTTACATTTAGTCCAGAACTTGTCCAGTTCGATGGCGTTCCATCGTCCTTCATTGAAGGAGTACTTAAGGCCGTTGTCGTCACGGTTTGGCCATGCGAAGATGCGAACTGCGGTCAAGACTTCGTGATCATTGTGGTTGTTGACGTCGATATTGAAAGTAAAATCTCTGTGATTCAAACGAGGTACATAAGCGGAAATTTCAACATCGTCAATGTCTACTGTATCATCAACAGCATTGATCAAGCTGTATTCGAAATCTTCAAAGTAAGTTTCAAGTAGTCCACTAGTGCAGAAGTTCTCTATGTCTACACCATGGAACTCCAGTTCTTCTTTAGTGTATGGAGTGAGGGAGTCCTTGTGTTCTCTAAATATATTATCCATATATTTGTGAAGCCTGAAGAAGGCCGGGTCACGAGTAGACGTTTCAAAGTGTTCCAGAACACCTGGAGGAAGGTTGTACTTTCCTTGAGGATCTCCCTGGCGACCAAGCACTATGTGAGCTGTGTTGTGGAGAGCACCGTAATAGCCGGGGTTAGGACTGTATGCTGACGACTCAATAACATCACCAAGTACATCAATACCATGAGTGTTCCTGAGATCAATGCTGCTTCCATCTTTGGCAGTGATGTAACCATGAGCAATTGCATCACGGATTCGATTATCCAAAATTTTCAAATCTCGAATACGTGCAACACCTTCCACATCAACAAACTTCTTGTTATCAGGACGAGAAGGGAAATAACCACCATGTTTATATGATGTATGAGGAGCAAAGCCTTCTTTGATGGGTTTATCCCAGTTAATCTCTTCCACGGGATTTAGGTGGTTAGAGAGACGTTCAGCATCAAAACGAACAGTAAGCTGGTGATGTACCCAGAAGAAGTTTTCACCCTTGCGGTCCAGGTGGTGACCTTCATGTTTGTCCTCCCACCAGAATGGGAACTCCAAATGCCATGTAACGTGATGGGTATTCAAGCCAATATCTTCACCGAAATAAGCCACACGTTGTTCTGGGTTCTTTTTGCTGCCAGTAAAGTGTGAGCGGAATCTGCCCGGGGTTTGAGTCATCTTTGCCTGATAGGCTTGTTGGATAACTTCACTGTTTGTGAACAAATGTGGGGTTACTTCGTAGAGTGGAGGAAGCACAACGTTTTCAGTGAGTGAAGAATGGATCACTGCTGCATACAAGGCATAAACAAATTCTCCTTCATTTATGTATTTTCTGAAATAAGCAGCATTGTTGGAGAAGGTTTTCCAGTCTTTAGAATGTTCCAAAACATCATAGAGCAAAAGTGCCTCTTCACGTTGTCGTGTATTGAAGAGAGAGAACCAGTGTTTCTGCTCCAGAAGTCTGCCATCCTTCAGTTCTTTTACTAGCTTGTGGACGGCAGCTCCACCGTCATTGTAGTGAGATATGTCGGCTTCTGGGTCGAAGGTTTCAGCAGCATGTTTCAGCTTTTCATCACGGAGGACCTCATATACCTTAAATAGTAGAAAATTGATGTCGTGTTGTTTTTGCTCATCAGATACATCTGGAAGAAATTAATAACATGTAAGATAAGATTTTTTTTTACATTTGTAATAGGGAAAACTTTTTTGTTTAAAATATTAAAGAGAATGAATAGATTTTTTTTCAATCATTCTAATTATTTTCTATTGATATTTATAAATATTAATGAACTGCTTGAAAGTAGTTAAGTATTTATGTCCCCTACATATGATTTTTTTCAGTTCTGAATTTTCCACAGATGACAAAACTTTTTGCCTGATGGGCGTGAAAGGAGTGTCCTCTTATTTTATACTTACAGTAAAACATTGCAATATAAATGCCATGTTAAGTTTGATACTTAGGTATACTTCGCTTTTTAATTAGATAATTTTATTTTGAGGATAGATCATAGCCTGTATTGCCTTGCGAGACAGGAGCAAGCTGGCTGTGTCAAACCTTGGTATTTTCTCTGTACCTTCTCATCTTACACTTGGTAAGTCTTCTAATAATGCCATTTCCTCAGATTTCTTCAATTCTTCTTATTGTTACTGCATATAAATTATTAATATACCTGATGAATAAGTTACATGTGCAACACTTGGATATGTTAATTGCCGATACATGGAATACAGTGGTGACATCAACTAGAAACTGTGGACGAGGTGGAGAGGTCAATTTCAGGGGCTCAGTTTGTGAGCTTTGAAGAAGGCTGAGTTGTTCAAGCCTACTTCTCCACGTCTTCCAGTGTTTCCATTTTAACTGTCGCTTCTGTTTTCGTCTGAAAAGGCTGCTGCGGAGGCGAAGCGTTCCAGCAATAAAAATATCCAGCTGTTTCATACGTGGCTTATTCATCGACTTGACAGTATTCTATTTAATTAATGTCATAATCCCAGCCCTCTCCCTCTCTCGAAAAACCATGTTTTGGTTTTAGAGAGATATCCTAGAGTAGTGGTTCACAAGGCTATCAGTATACTAACCACCAGGATCGTCACTTTGGAAACCCAAGTCTGGCGAGGCGGCAGCGAGGGCCAGGAGAGCACACAACACCAAGACCTTCATGGTGGTAACGGTGAGGGAACATCCTTAGTGCCAGGCTTTATACCCCGAGAGCTCTACTGTACCCTGAAGATAAGCAGCCGATAGCACTGTTGCTGTCCAGTTATGTATATTGTCCTCTCTAAATACTGATTAGATGTTTTATTACACAAGCGTGAGCTAGCTATCTTCATACATATTGGATAACGAAAAGTAATTCTTCATTGTTCATTTTCTAACTCTAAATATGATTATGGTAGACATGTTTTCTATAGTACAAATTTATTCAATATTAGCACGACACACACACACACATACACACACACACACACACTCACACACACACACACACATACACACACACACATACACACACACACACACACACACACACACACACACACACACACACACACACACACACACACACACACACACACACATACACGCACACACAGGAAGGCCAGGACGAATGAAGCCAAACTACAAGAAAGGGGACTACACAGGAATGAGGAACTACCTGAACGGGGTTCAGTGGGACAGAGAACTGGCAGGGAAGCCAGTTAATGAGATGATGGAATATGTAGCAACAAAATGCAAGGAGGCTGAGGAGAGGTTTGTACCCAAGGGTAACAGGAATAATGAAAAAGCCAGGATGAGCCCATGGTTTACCCAAAGGTGCAGGGAGGCAAAAACCAAGTGTGCTAGGGAATGGAAGAAATATAGAAGGCAAAGGACCCAGGAGAATAAGAACAGTAGTAGAGCCAGAAACGAATATGCACAGATAAGAAGGGAGGCCCAAAGACAATATGAAAACGACATAGCAGCGAAAGCCAAATCTGACCCGAAAGTGTTGTACAGCCACACCAGGAGGAAAACAACAGTCAAGGACCAGGTAATCAGGCTAAGGAAGGAAGGAGGAGAGACAACAAGAAATGACCGTGAAGTATGTGAAGAACTCAACAAGAGATTCAAAGAAGTGTTCACAGAGGAGACAGAAGGGGCTCCAGAAAGACGGAGAGGTGGGGCACACCACCAAGTGCTGGACACAGTGCACACAACCGAGGAAGAAGTGAAGAGGCTTCTGAGTGAGCTAGATACCTCAAAGGCAATGGGGCCAGATAACATCTCCCCATGGGTATTGAGAGAGGGAGCAGAGGCGCTATGTGTACCCCTAACAACAATATTCAATACATCTATCGAAACAGGGAGATTGCCTGAGGCATGGAAGACAGCAAATGTAGTCCCAATCTTTAAAAAAGGAGACAGACATGAAGCATTAAACTACAGACCAGTGTCACTGATATGTATAGTATGCAAAATCATGGAGAAAATTATCAGGAGAAGAGTGGTGGAACACCTAGAAAGGAACGATCTCATCAACAGCAGCCAACATGGTTTCAGGGACGGGAAATCCTGTGTCACAAACCTACTGGAGTTCTATGACATGGTGACAGCAGTAAGACAAGAGAGAGAGGGGTGGGTGGATTGCATTTTCTTGGACTGCAAGAAGGCGTTTGACACAGTTCCACACAAGAGATTGGTGCAAAAACTGGAGGACCAAGCAGGGATAACAGGGAAGGCACTACAATGGATCAGGGAATACTTGTCAGGAAGACAGCAGCGAGTCATGGTACGTGGCGAGGTGTCAGAGTGGGCACCTGTGACCAGCGGGGTCCCACAGGGGTCAGTCCTAGGACCAGTGCTGTTTCTGGTATTTGTGAACGACATGACGGAAGGAATAGACTCTGAGGTGTCCCCCTTTGCAGATGACGTGAAGTTGATGAGAAAAATTCACTCGCTCGAAGACCAGGCAGAACTACAAAGGGATCTGGACAGGCTGCAGACCTGGTCCAGCAATTGGCGCCTGGAGTTCAATCCCACCAAGTGCAAAGTCATGAAGATTGGGGAAGGGCAAAGAAGGCCGCAGACGGAGTACAGTCTAGGGGGTCAGAGACTACAAACCTCACTCAAGGAAAAGGATCTTGGGGTGAGTATAACACCAGGCACATCTCCTGAAGCGCACATCAACCAAATAACTGCTGCAGCGTATGGGCGCCTAGCAAACCTCAGAACAGCATTCCGACATCTTAATAAGGAATCATTCAGGACCCTGTACACAGTGTACGTTAGGCCCATATTGGAGTATGCGGCACCAGTTTGGAACCCACACCTAGCCAAGCACGTGAAGAAACTAGAGAAAGTGCAAAGGTTTGCAACAAGACTAGTCCCAGAGCTAAGAGGTATGTCCTACGAGGAGAGGTTAAGGGAAATCAACCTGACGACACTGGAGGACAGGAGAGATAGGGGGGACATGATAACGACATACAAAATACTGAGAGGAATTGACAAGGTGGACAAAGACAGGATGTTCCAGAGATTGGACACAGTAACAAGGGGGCACAGTTAGAAGCTGAAGACACAGATGAATCACAGGGATGTTAGGAAGTATTTCTTCAGCCACAGAGTAGTCAGTAAGTGGAATAGTTTGGGAAGCGATGTAGTGGAGGCAGGATCCATACATAGCTTTAAGCAGAGGTATGATAAAGCTCACGGCTCAGGGAGAGTGACCTAGTAGCGATCAGTGAAGAGGCGGGGCCAGGAGCTCGGACTCGACCCCCGCAACCTCAACTAGGTGAGTCAACTAGGTGAGTACACACACATCGAGCATGTCTCCGGAAGCACACATCAACCAGATAACTGCTACAGCATATCGGCGCCTGGCAAACCTGAGAACAGCGTTCCGATACCTTAGTAAGGAATCGTTCAAGACACTGTACACCGTGTACGTCAGGCCCATACTGGAGTATGCAGCACCAGTTTGGAATCCGCACTTGATAAAGCACGTCAAGAAACTAGAGAAAGTGCAAAGGTTTGTGACGAGGTTAGTTCCAGAGCAAAGGGTAATGTCCTATGAAGAAAGGTTAAGTGAAATGGGCCTGACGACACTGGAGGACAGGAGGGTCAGGGGAGACATGATAACGACATATAAAATACTGCGCGGAATAGACAAGGTGGACAAAGACAGGATGTTCCAGGGAGGGGACACAGAAACAAGAGGTCACAGTTGGAAGTTGAAGACACAGATGAGTCAGATAGATATTAGGAAGTATTTCTTCAGTCATAGAGTTGTCAGGCAGTGGAATAGCCTAGAAAGTGACGTAGTGGAGGCAGGAACCATACATAGTTTTAAGACGAGGTTTGATAAACCTCATGGAGCGGAGAGAGAGAGAGGGCCCAGTAGCAACCGGTGAAGAGGCGGGGCCAGGAGCTAAGACTCGACCCCTGCAACCACAAACAGGTGAGTACAAATAGGTGAGTACACGACACAAGGTATCAGAATGGACGCCTGTGACGAGCGGGGCTCTACAGGGGTCAGTCCTAGGACCGTGCTGTTTCTGGTGTATGTGAATGACATGACGGAAGGAATAGACTCAGAAGTGTCCCTGTTTGCAGATGATGTGAAGTTGATGAGAAAAATTCAATCGGAGGAGACAAAGGGATCTGGACAGGTTGCAGGCCATGTCCAGATACTGACTCCTGGAGTTCAACCCCACTAAGTGCAAAATCATGAAGATTGGTTAAGGGCAAAGAAGACCGCAGACGGAGGAGACAAAGGGATCTGGACAGGCTGCAGGCCTTGTCCAGAAACTGGCTTCTGGAGTTCAACCCCACCAAGTGCTAAGTCATGACGATTGGGAAAGGCAAAGAAGACCACAGACGGAGTACAGTCTAGGGGGGCAGAAACTACAAACCTCACTCAAAGGGAAAGGATCTTAGGGTGAGTATAACACCGGGCACATCCCCTGAGGTGCACATCAACCAAATATCTGCTGCAGCATATGGGCGCCTAGCAAACCTAAGAATAGCATTCCGATATCTCAATAAGGAATCGTTCAGGACCCTGTACATCGTGTATGTCTGGCCTATTTTGAATTATGCAGCACCACTTTGGAACCCATACCTAACCAAACATGTAAGGAAATTAGAGAAAGTGCAAAGAGGAGAGGATAAGGGAAATCGACCTGAGTTGTCAGGAAGTGGAATAGTCTGGGAAGTGATGTAGTGGAGGCAGGATCCATACATAGTTTTAAGCAGAAGTGTGATAAAGCTCATGGTTCAGGGAGAGTGACCCAGCAGCGGCCAATGAAGAGGCGGGGCCAGGAGCTATGAATCGACCCCTGCAACCACACCTAGGTGAGTACACACACACACAACATATATGTATATAATTGTGTGTGTGTGTGTGTGTTTGTGTGTTTGTGTGTACAATAAGATCACAGTAAACAGGTGATATAATTTGCAGAACAACCACTGTGAAAAAAAATAGTGAAATTCCAAAATTCGAAACTAGGAATGCCAAGCCCGTGATGATTCTCTACAAATCGCTTGTTCTCTCTGGGTTTTAATACTCCTGTACACTAACTGCCTCCTTCAAGGCAGGCGAAATTGCTGACCTGGAGAGTGCACAAAGAACTTTCACTGCACACCTAAGTACGATAGTGTCAATTTAGATTGTTATCGTAAGATTCCAGTGCTCACCAGGATATTCTTAACGACGGTGCCCCAGAGATTTATCAATCGATTTCTAGAGACAAGGAAAGTAGTGGTCAATCTTGTAAGTAGCTCCGTCTGTTACTGTGATTATGTGTTACAGGTATAATGGCGAGTTACTCTCCGTACCAAGATTCTTTAATGTTACTGTGTCTCAGAAACTTGTTGATGAGCCAGTGAGGTGCAGAGATGAAGCAGTGGCAGTTGTCACATCAGTGCAAGAAGGGATAGTAGTGGAAAGGTAATTTATTTATTTATTTTTTTTAAGATTCGCCGGTATTCTCCCGGCCCGGGCCTTTGCCAAGTGGTGGCCCGGCCTTGGCTCCCTGTCTAGGGAGTGTCTGAGACCCAAGTCTCCCATGGGAGGAGGCACAAGTAACCCCTCATCTTAGGGACCAACTGTCCCCAGGCCTAGCCACATTCCCCGCCCTCACGGGGCTCGTAGGGAGAAGCTAGGACTCTCTGGTCTGCCATCCCCGCCCCAAGGGGGCTAATGGGAATGGCAGTCTTGTGAGCTGCAAGCTCGGGCTCAGGCACCTACCCTGCCCTAGAAGGGCTGGGCATGGTGTCGATCTTTTAAATATTCAATTCCTTAGCCTTAGCAGTAGTCGACATATAATTAAAAATGCTCATAACTTTATTTTATGTAAGATTTAGCAAGGATCAGTTGTTCTGCAGTGTTCTTCTGGCCTGATTGAAGTTCAAGTTAGATTTTGTTCCATAGTTTACACTGTTGTGGTAGGTTCGTTTTCTGTGGTTCCAGTAATAAATTTGTTAAGTGTAAGGTCGAGTATAATTTTCTCAAATCTTTGGTTTTCTTTCCTGAGAGTTTATCAATTCTGAGAAAAAAAAATTCTGCTTCATGAGAAATCAGATTCTATGATTTCGGTGTTTCACACAATGTGTCTCATCAACTGTAATAAGGAATTTCATTTTCTTTCATAGATTACAAGGGATCGAGCCCTATACTCAACCGGCTCAGCTGAAGTAATTGGAAATTTCTATTAAACATTTGAAAATTTTACTCCATCGTGAATGAGAAAAATTCTTCCTTCATAAGCCATGCGAGTCGTAAGAGGAAACCAAAATGCCGGGAGTAAGAGGCTAGTAACCACTTCTCTACTATAAATGAATGGGAGAAAGACAAGTTTTACATTTCTTATTCTTCGGGTCAACCTGCCTCGGTGGGAGACGGCATGTGTGTCCAAAAAAATTATAACATTCTAATGAATTGTGTGGAATCGAACCGGGAGCGATCAATTTCGAGCCATCTACTCAGCTATGGCAATTTTTAGCTAAAAACATTATTATAGGTTTACGATTATATTTAAGGATACGAGCTATAATCTAGCATTTTTATATTCATAAAAAGAGGTTTCTATAAAAGCTATATGTACGTTTATTTAGAAAGAGTGTAACGAGTGTAAGCAACAGAAGTTCAGCGGTTATATTACAGCTTTATACATCATTAGTAAGGTCTCACCTAGATTATGCAGCTCAGTTCTGGTCTCCATATTACAGAATGGACATAAATTCGTTAGAAAACATACAGCATAGAATGACTAAATTAATACATAGCATTAGAAATCTTCCTTATGAAGAAAGATTGAAGACCCTTAAATTACATTCACTTGTTAGACGAAGAAAGAGGGGAGACATGATCGAAGTGTATAAGTGGAAGATAGGTATTAATAAAGGGGATATTAATAAGGTCTTGAGGATATCTCTCCAAGAGAGAACCCGCAGTAATGGATTTAAATTAGACAAGTTTAGATTTAGAAAGGACATAGGAAAGTATTGGTTTGGAAATAAGGTAGTTGATGAGTGGAACAGTCTGCCTAGTTGGGTTATTGAGGCTCAAACCTTGGGTAGTTTCAAATTTAGGTTGGATAAATGCATGAGTGAGAGGGGTTGGATTAAAGTGGGACTTGCATATGGGTGGATAGAGTTATCAGAGCTTATTTCTTGGGTAGTTTTGAAAATTTATTTGGGTATATGTTTTGTTAGTGGGATAGATTGTAAAGGACCTGACTAGTATGGGCCAACAGGCCTGTTGCAGTGCTCCTCCTTTCTTATGTTCTTATGTTAAAAGTGTTTCGTAACTCTTAGCTAGGAGATGGTTGCCTATATTAGTATCGGCCGCCACGTGATACGCACTTAAAGCAGCCTGCTACCACACACCTTCACCCTCCCAATATGTCACCTGTCCCAAACAACCTTATAAGACCCCATTGCTTTTGCTTTACCTGGCACAGGAAATTGCTTCACTACCTTACTAACTCTACCTTAGAACTGAAACCACTCGTGACGAAACGTTACAGTTAATAAATGTCCTGGAATGTACGTGTCTTTATCCATATCTTCATCCACAATTTCTTCTGAACAACTGACTTACTCAGTTCAGTGACTGAGTGAAGCTTATTATGGAGGAAAACTTCGTGTAAATTAAGTTACTACAAATTCTGCAAATTGTGTCTTTTATACTTACAAACTGTAGGTATTCACATGCGATTCCTACTTACAATTTGGTAGTCGTTGTGTCCACATTAATAAGGTGTCCCGGAGTTTGACTGCTAGCGCACTCAGGTCCTGGAGGGGGAAGATCCCCGGTACGGTTGGAAACATTACCTGGAGGTTACCTGGAGGTTATTCCGGGGATCAACGCCCCCGCGGCCCGGTCCATGACCAGGCCTCCCGATGGATCAAGGCCTGATCAACTAGGCTGTTACTGCTGGCCGCACGCAGTCCGACGTACGAGCCACAGCCCGGCTGATCCGGCACTGACTTTAGGTATCTGTCCAGCTCTCTCTTGAAGGCAGCCAGGGGTTTATTGGCAATTCCCCTAATGCTTGGTGGGAGGCTGTTGAACAGTTTTGGGCCCCGGACACTTATGGTGTTTTCTCTTAGTGTACCAATGGCGCCCCTACTTTTTATTGGCGGCATTTTGCATCGCCTGCCCAGTCTTTTACTTTCGTAGGGAGTGATTTCTGTGTGCAGATTTGGGACCATTCCTTCCAAGATTTTCCAAGTGTAGATTATGATATATCTCTCCCTCCTGCGTTCCAACGAGTACAAGTCAAGTGCTTCCAAGCGTTCCCAGTAGTTAAGGTGCTTGACAGAACTTATACGTGCAGTAAAGGATCTCTGTACACTCTCTAGATCTGCGATTTCACCTGCTTTGTATGGAGATGTTAATGTACAGTAGTATTCCAGCCTAGAGAGAACAAGTGATTTGAAAAGGATCATCATGGGCTTGGCATCTCTCGTTTTGAAAGTTCTCATTATCCATCCTATCATTTTCTTTGCACGTGCGATCGTGGCACTGTTGTGATCCTTGAAAGTGAGATCCTCAGACATTACTACTCCCAGGTCCCTTACATTATTTTTCCGCTCTATTTTATGGCCGGAGTCAGTAGTATACTCTGTTCTAGTTATTATCTCCTCCAGTTTTCCATAACGGAGTAGTTGGAATTTGTCCTCATTGAACATCATATTGTTTACCGTTGCCCACCGGAAAACTTTGTTTATATCTTCTTGGAGGTTAACCGCGTCCTCAGCAGATGACAGCTTCATGCAGATCCTAGTATCATCCGCAAAGGATGATACGGTGCTGTGGTGTATATCTCTGTTTATGTCTGATATGAGGATAAGGAATAAGATGGGGGCGAGTACTGTGCCTTGTGGAACAGAGCTCTTCACTATGGCAGCCTCCGATTTAACTCTGTTGACCACTACTCTTTGTGTTCGATTTGTTAGGAAGTTGAAGATCCATCTCCCCACTTTCCCAGTTATTCCTTTAGCACGTATTTTATGGGCTATTACGCCATGATCGCATTTGTCAAATGCTTTTGCAAAGTCTGTGTATATTACATCTGCATTCTGATTTTCTTCCAGTGCATCCAAGGCCATGTCATAGTGATCCAGTAGTTGTGAGAGGCAGGAGCGACCTGCCCTGAACCCATGTTGCCCTGGATTGTGCAGATTTTGGGAATCCAGGTGATTTGCAATCCTGCTTCTTAGCACTCTTTCAAAGATTTTTATGATGTGGGATGTCAGAGCTATTGGTCTATAGTTCTTAGCTAATGCTTTGCTGCCACCTTTATGGAGTGGGGCTATATCCGTTGTTTTAAGTGACTGTGGAATTTCACCCATGTCCAAGCTCCTCCTCCATAGTGTACTTAGGGCACGCGAGAGGGGTTTCTTGCAGTTCTTAATGAAAACAGAGTTCCACGAGTCTGGGCCCGGGGCTGAGTGCATAGGCATGTTGTCAATGGCTTTTTCGAAATCTATGGGAGTTAGGGTAATGTCGGAAATCTGGCATACATTTATGGAGTTTTGAGGCTCATTCATGAAGAAATCATTTGGGTCGTCGATCCTCAGACCGATTAGTGGTTCACTAAACACAGAGTCGTACTGGGATTTCAATATTTCACTCATTTCCTTGTTGTCGTCTGTGTAAGTCCCATCCTGTCTGAGTAAGGGCCCGATACTAGATGTGGTATTTGCCTTGTTTTTGGCATATGAAAAGAAATATTTTGAATTTCTTTCAATTTCACTAATAGCTTTAAGCTCCTCCTGCCTCTCCTGGTTCCTGTAAGAGTCATTTAGCTTAAGTTCAATAGTTTCCACTTCCCTGGTCAGCGCCTCCCTTCGTGTATCAGATATTCTAGCACTCCTGAGGAGCTCAGTGACTCTTCGTCGTCTTCTGTAGAGGGAGCGTCTTTTTCTCTCCAGTTTACTCCTGCTCTTCTTCTTTCTTAGGGGAATATGCCTAGAACATGCTTCGGCTACCAGGAAGTTGATCCTTTCAAGGCACTGGTTTGGATCCATGTCATTTAAGACATCTTCCCAACATGTTTCGTTTAGGACATGGTTTACCTGGTCCCAGTTGATGTTCTTGTTGTTGAAATTGTATTTTGTGAAGACACCTTCACAGGTACATGCATTCTGCTGTTCAGGACCCATATGCATGTACGTCTGGACTTCGATTAGATTGTGATCGGAATTAGTTGTTTTTGATATTCTTATGTCTCTTATCAGGTCCTCATTATTTGTGAAGTTAAGGTCAAGTGTGTTTTCTAGTCTTGTTGGCTCCACTATCTGCTGGCTTAAGGTGTGTTTTTCGCAGAGACTTAGTAGCTCATGTGTGTGTGACCTTTCATCTGCGCTACCTCCGGGGATTGTTTCAGTTATAACATTATTTGCTACATTCTTCCATTTTGTATGCCTTAGGTTGAAATCACCAAGCAGTAAGATGTTTGGGGATGGAGCTGGAAGGTTTTCCAAACAGTAATCGATTTTCAGTAGCTGTTCCTTGAACTGTTGGGAGGTTGCATCTGGTGGCTTGTATACAACCACAATGACTAGGTTTTGGTTCTCGATCTTTATTGATAGAACTTCAACTACCTCATTTGTGGTGTTCAGCAACTCCGTGCAGATAAGGGACTCTTTGACATACAGGCCAACCCCCCCTTGTTGCCTGTTTTTTTCTGTCGCATCTAAAAAGGTTGTAACCACTTATCCATATTTCACTGTCAAAGTGATCTTTTGTGTGAGTCTCTGTGAAGGCTGCAAACATTGCATTAGACTCCACTAGAAGTCCACTGATAAAAGGTATTTTGTTGTTGGTGGATGGCTTAAGGCCCTGTATATTAGCAAATATGAACGAGGTTGTATTCTGTGTTTGTTGGGGGGATTTTGTTATTGGCATCAGTAGTTGTAATAATTCTGGAGGGCCATGGGTGGCCACTGGCTGCGCCTCCAGTCCAACAAGGCTCCAAGGTGGTGGACTATTTTTGTTATTTCCTTCCATTTTCTTTTTTCGTTTCCTGCCACTAAAAAATCACCTGGAGTTGGGTTGTCGTAGCTACTATTGTTTGTCTTGTGGGGTCTGTGCCTCCTGGTCCCTTTTAGATGGTATGCAGGGCACTCGATGTTGTAACACTGCTTCTGGAGGACCGAGGAGTGGCACATTTTTGGGTGAAAGAAAGTACAGGAAGAAGAACGACACACTCCTTTAGACAGGAGGTCGCTACATTTTTTGGGATGGTCAAAGTTGCATGTCCCATTTTTTCCCCTGTTTTTCCATGCTTACAGATGCCCCAAGCATAATATTTGCACAAATTCACCTTTGGTAGGAAGTGTTTCCATAAGACACCTACTGACCATGTTCACCTAGCAGTAAAATAGGTACCTGAGTGTTAGTCGACTGGTATAGGTCTCATTCTGGGACAAAATTTACCTAATTTACCCGAAATAATCTGGATAACAAGGGGCTTTCTGTATAGTAGTATGTCATTAATGTCATCTAGGCCTGCATACCTTAAGAGATAAGATAAGATAAGATTTCGTTCGGATTTTTAACCCTGGAGGGTTAGCCACTCAGGATAACCCAAGAAAGTCAGTGCGTCATCGAGGACTGTCTAACTTATTTCCATTGGGGTCCTTAATCTTGTCCCCCAGGATGCGACCCACACCAGTCGACTAACACCCAG
>NC_091351.1:2887500-3007500 GCF_038502225.1 Cherax quadricarinatus | reverse complement strand
AATTAATGAATCTGCTGCGAATTGCCGCTGGGAACTGTCGATGTTATTGTCAATGAATCCGAGAAAAAGTTGCAATGGTAGAAGGAGTTTTGAAGGGTGTTTTAAAGAAGCAAATTTAAAGTGAACACGGAAAGGAGAAAAGTGATGAAAGCTATAAAAAAATTAAGCAAAGAAAGACTAAATAACAGATTGGAGTTATGACGTAACTATATTTTGGTACATAAATCTGTTTAAAACCAGGTGAACCGCAGAAGAAACGAAGGTGAGGGGGAAGTGGAAAAGTTAATGGAATTTTTATCTATGGAAGCAACAAGGAAAATGTAATATAGTATATTTGTATCAGCAATTTTATATGAGTGTGAGAAAGAGGATGGAACCAGTGAGATGACATGTTTGAGAGACAGAGGGTTGTTGAGATGGTTTGAGATTTTAAGTAGGATGGGGGAGATTAGGATGGTGAAGTGGTACACAGTTCTTCCTCCGTAAGTCATGCGTGTCGAAAGAGGCGACTAAAATGCCGGGAGCAAGGGGCTAGTAACCCCTTCTGTATTCATTACTAAAGTTAAAAAAAAATAAAGTTAAAAAGAGAAACTTTCGTTTTTCCTTTTGGGGCACCCTGCTTCGGTGGGATACGGTCGGTTTGTTGAAAGAAGATTTAGTATCACCTAAAATCAATGATATATATTTTTTTCGTTATGCTCAGATTGATTTTCGCCGATTTATGCATAAAAATTGCCACTCTGCTTACTCGGCAAAGTGGTAATTTAATACATTATATATATATATATATATATATATATATATATATATATATATATATATATATATATATATATATATATATATATATGTATATATATATATATATATATATATATATACATATATATATATATATATATATATATATATATATATATATATATATATATATATATATATATATATATATATATATATATATATATATATATATATATATATATATATATATATATATATATATATATATATATTAAAATACTTTTCATTTTTAGGTTCTATGAAACAATCTGCACTGCCAAAGAAAGTACACTGTTTTCTCTCCGTTTGCCTATGCCTCACCTCTCCTAACCAGAATAGTGCTGACCATTTTCAACACTAAATACCTGAAAGCATTAAACATTTACTGCTGCATTCTCCTTCCGAGACGCCTCCAAAGAAACTCGCTAGCTAGATCATGTTTCGATACTTTCTTAATCTCTCAGCACTTTCTCTTTGCCTCTCTGCAGAGTCTATGTCAATCTTAAATTGATTAAACAATTATCTTTTTCTCTGTATCTAAGCTACTCTTGGCTAGTCTTGGGGATACCTTGTGATGGATTTAACTAGAGATCCTACGGTAATGACGGAAAATATCCATATTATACTAACCACCAGGATCGTCACTTTGGAATCGCCAGTCTGACGAGGCCGCAGCGACGGCGGCTACGAGGGCACACAGTACCAAGACCTTCATGATGGTGCCCGCAGATGAACGGTGACCGTGGTTGAACACCCATAGCGCCAAGCTTTATACCCCCTAGACCTCTGCTGAACCCTGAAGATAAGCCACCGATAAGGCTGTTACTATCCAACCATACATTTGATAAATGTGTTGTTCCTAGTGTTACTTCCTCCTGTTGCTGTCCCAACACTGCGGTCATGGTCTCTGGTTATATGTGCAGAATCTAGGAAATTTATTCTTCTTTGTAATATTTGTACCACGAATAACAAATCTGGTATTATCAGACTCTTCCAACGTGTCTTTAATCATCTCAGCAATGAAGATCATATAATTTCGAGACTAATCAAAACTCGCAGGGTTGTAATTTTCGATAAATAAACTTGCAATGATTTATTTGAAGAACTGTTCAATGATATTGAGACGAATGGCCGATTAAATCTCAGTTCTGTTGAAGATATGGTAAACTATGGAAACAAATTCGTTAAAGTCGATTTACGGAGATCTAGACTTGTTGATGTATTTAAAACTACGAACGCGTCAATACCCTACATATATAGTTGATAAAAATTATATATAACGATGGATGGTTACTACGTCCATTTATATGTAATGTTCGTTCTGTGATACGCAATCCGAATAAATTAATGGCAAAACACTTGTCTCTTTCTTGTAGCCTTATTTATCAATTATATATAGTTAATGTCAAAACTTTACTGAACTTTGAACAGTTTCAAGTTGCCAGTATAGAAACTGGTCAGTTTTTGTGGGTGCTAATTTTATTACTCTCTTGTAATAGAATTAGCAGTCAATTTAGGACATTTAATAAATGTCCCCTTTCACAGAGTCGGTATCATTATACAATAAACATTTTAATGCTTCTTGTACACTCGTTCACACATCGTACAAGCTAGCTAAATGACTTAGTAGTAGAAAAAAATTCTCAAGAATTCATTTTCCATTTTGAAGATTTTGTGGAAAAGATAGAAATTTCAACCTTCATAACACCCCAATGGAAATAAGTCACTCTGTCTGGCATTTTTCGGTTATCCTAGGTTCTTTACATATATGCTGCTATGTATGATAATCTATGTAACTGCATTTGTGTATACCTGAATAAACTTACTTGAGCTTGGACGTCAACGTCCTCTTTAGTGTTGCTGTTGATGATGTTTAAGATTTCTTGGCAACAGAACTCCAACAAGATGTTAACCAGTTTCCAATATCTGTCCTGGAGTTAATAGCCTTCACAAAGCCTTGTGTTTCTAACAATTTTTTTCCTTTAAGCCAGGAATTTTTCTGACAAAAGGGTTACAGCACGAGCAGCCCACTTTCACCAATACTCTCCAACTTATACACGATTTTTTTCGATACCTGTGTACTTCCCAGTGACAGGCCGCCAGGTTGGGTATGATACCATTTGTTGTTCCAGTGTGTGATGATATATTTAGACAAAAAAAATGAGAAAATTTGAAACATTTTTCAATAAGTAGAACCAACTTTTACCCTCAATGACAGAAGAATTTTAAGAAAATAACTAACTGCTGTTCTTGGGCATCACTGTCTTAAACAGACTCCAATTAGCATTATCTTTGAATCGCAAATCTACAAATTCCTCCAGGTACAATAATTTTTTCAGTCACCATTCTACAGTTCGAGCTTCCCGTCGACCTTTCTGTTTATTAATATAGGTACAGGTAGAACTGGCTAATCAGCAAGAATTCACTTAAAATTTAGTCCATCTTTTATTTTTTACCAGTAGGTGTATTTTATTACGTAATATGGTACACAAGACTTTATTAAAAGATACATTGCTGGTACAAAGATGGTATATGCAGTATATGAGGTTTGAGGGATACATTTCAAGTACATATTGCTACTTGTTTATCACAGATTACAATGCGAAAATCTCATCCAGATCCTCAGAGCTGGGGTTCCGTGCCCAAGATACAGCAAGCATTATCCCTCTGAACTGCAACAATGACTCGCTGGTATAGAAAACTAGCTGCCTAGGATCCCTAGTTACCCTAGTTAGCCTAGCTCCTTCAGGAAACTAGATGCACTCTTTCCCCTGCTGAAAGAAGCGTTCCTAGGCGTTCTGACATAGTCTTCATGGAAGAATTTCTTGAGGACAACCACGGTATAATGCACATTGCGCTGACAAACAAATGCAGCAGCAGGCCTCAGAGAGAGAGAACCGCTGGCTAGATGGTTGAAAGACAAAAAAAACAGTTCATAATTTGGTTTAGGCTGATGCTAACCGTGCTAGTTATGTGTCTACTGATACACTCAATCATGTTTCTAAATTATATTATGTGATATAAATATGTCTATCTGCGATGATGCATTGGTAACAGTTTTTTAGTGAATAGCAACGAAATATTTCTTCGCCATGCATACAATATTCTAAAACCTGGGACATACCTTTAATTCGATTACACACAATAATCATACATCAACATAATTAAAATCATATATCTACGTAAATAAAATCCTAAAATATTAAAATAATATATATGAACCTACTTGACTGTCAAATAAAAATTATTGCTTTTCAGCCACGTTGTACAAAAATCAAAGATCGTCATCCACACCCTAAGTTAACATTATTAGATAAAAGAAAGGAAGTAGATCTAACTTTGACAACCTGATGTAGTAAGAAGGTAAATGATTACTGACAAGTTGAGTGAAATGGACACGAAAGCGTTCACTTAAGACACCTTTACTAAAAACGTTATTTTAAGTTACTTAAAATGTTAATAATATCACCACCACTGCTATGCTCTCCTACTCTTATATATATAGCTTGTCTCATCTCGAATTTCTCATGTATTTGAAGAGATCAGGATTCAAGTACCGAAACGTTTTCAATAAAAGTATTGTAGGTGAATCCATTCATGTCCCCCTAATCAACCTGAGACGCAACGCAAAATGACAGAAGTGAATAAAGACTGAAAGCAGACGGGCTTATCATATCAAAGAGAACGTTAGCTCTAATTTACTTTTACTAGCGGTAGCTGTTGAATCAAACATTATTTCGTCTAGAATGGTCCGGTTTGGTTGATTGACTTGTTAGGTTTAAAGCTTATTGCCTGCATGAAGAAATATTGTCAAGGCATGTTTTTTTTTATGTTACTCGTGTAGGGGATCTGCTGTTATAGAGTAAAAAATATGTAGAGATATAGTACAAAGATATATATATATATATATATATATATATATATATATATATATATATATATATATATATATATATATATATATTATATATATATATATTATATATATATATATATATATATATATAATATATATATATATATATATATTATATATAAATTATATATAAATGCAGCAGCGAGGAGACGGTTGGAGGCAGCGGAGATGTCCTGTTTAAGGGCAATGTGTGGTGTAAATATTATGCAGAAAATTCGGAGTGTGGAAATTAGGAGAAGGTGTGGAGTTAATAAAAGTATTAGTCAGAGGGCAGAAGAGGGGTTGTTGAGGTGGTTTGGTCATTTAGAGAGAATGGATCACAGTAGAATGACATGGAAAGCATATAAATCTATAGGGGAAGGAAGGCGGGGTAGGGGTCGTCCTCGAAAGGGTTGGAGAGAGGGGGTAAAGGAGGTTTTGTGGGTAAGGGGCTTGGACTTCCAGCAAGCGTGCGTGAGCGTGTTAGATAGGAGTGAATGGAGACGAATGGTACTTGGGACCTGACGATCTGTTGGAGTGTGAGCAGGGTAATATTTAGTGAAGGGATTCAGGGAAACCGGTTATTTTCATATAGTCGGACTTGAGTCCTGGAAATGGGAAGTACAATGCCTGCACTTTAAAGGAGGGGTTTGGGATATTGGCAGTTTGGAGGGATATGTTGTGTATCTTTATATGTATATGCTTTTAAACTGTTGTATTCTGAGCACCTCTGCAAAAACAGTGATAATGTGCGAGTGTGGTGAAAGTGTTGAATGATGATGAAAGTATTTTCTTTTTGGGGATTTTCTTTCTTTTTTGGGTCACCCTGCCTCGGTGGGAGACGGCCGACTTGTTGAAAAAAAAAAAAAAATATATATATATATGTATATATATATATATGTATATATATATATATATATATATATATATATATATATATATATATATATATATATATATATATATATATATATGTATATATATATATATATATATATATATATATATATATATATATATATATATATATATATATATATATATATATATATATATATATATAATATATATATATATATATATATATATATATATATATATATATATATATATATATATATATATATATATATATATATATATATATATATATATATATATATATATATATATATATATATATATATATATATATATATATATATATATATATATATATATATATATATATATATATATATATATATATATATATATATATATATATATATATATATATATATATATATATATATATATATATATATATATATATATATATATATATATATATATATATATATATATATATATATATATATATATATATATATATATATATATATATATATATATATATATATGCAAAACAACCACTCTGAAAGAATAGAGAAATTCCAAGCGCTTTCGTGACTACTCACATTATCAAGGAACTATGAAAGTGAAGCATCCAAGGAAGCTATATAAGGGGTCGGCCAGCACCTCACTATCAGATCCCACAACGGTTAAACACGTGACGCGCGGCGAGCCAACTTGGATAGGTCCTTTGCAAAACTCACCCCCAAGCTATTTATTTGTCCAGTGTATTATTAAATTCTACCCAAATTCTATTAATTATAAATGGATCTAATTTATATAAACCAAAGGAAATATTCCTATTATTGTCAAAACTGCTTTTTATGAAACAAGATTCAATTATATTCCTGTCGACCATGGACTTGCTTGATACTACTTTCTCAACTTTTTGAAAATCAATTGGATGGTTAAAATCTCTTACATGAATAAATAGAGCATTGGAATCTTGTCCAGTTCTAATGCTATATTTATGTTGTTTTAATCTTAGTTCGAGATTTTTACCAGTTCGACCGTAATAAACTTTATCGCAAATTTTACAAGGAATCTTATAGACACATCCATCAGCATTTTGGGGGGAATTCTTAATCAAAAGTTTTTTTTACTGTATCAAGATTTTTGAATACAACTTTAATATTAAAAGTCTTAAGAAGAGAAGGCATATCAACCAAGTTTTCATGGTAAGGGAGAACCAACATATTTTTAGTTGAATAAGGCTGGTTGCCCTTTTTTGGATTATAAAAAGTGTTCCTAGCAACTTTAAAAGATTTATCAATTACATTTCTTGGGTATTTTAAATCATTACCTATTTCATAAATTTTGGATATTTCCTCATCTATGAACTCAGGACTACAAATTCGTAAAGCTCTCAAAAACATTGATGAGAAAACAGACAGTTTGACTCTATCTTGATGCGAGGAATAATAGTGGACATAGGAACAGTTATTTGTAGGTTTTCTGTAAATTTTAAATTTGAATTCATTATTACCCTTAATAATTAAAACATCTAGAAAAGGCAATGAGTTATTTTCTTCAAACTCAACAGTAAAGTTTATAGAATGGGCTAAGCTATTTAATTTTCCAAGAAAATGGTGTATATCTACATTTTTGGGCATAAGACACAAGGGAGGGTGGCCCGAAAAATAAAAACTTTCATCATTCAGTCTACTGTCTTGCCAGAGGCAAGACAGTGAATTATATAATTTTGTACCAAAAGAACCTTGGGAAACTCACCTAACCTTATCCTAACAAGCACAATTTAATTTAACTAATCCAACTAAATATATTTTAGATAAGTTCACAATAATTTAATACACAAACACAATGAAATATATATTTTTCGTTATGTTCATATTGATCTTTGCGATATTATTGCATAAACAAATTGTTGTTTGAACGATGTTATCTAAAACAGAATCGCAAGTTTTACCTATTCAGCACAACATAAACATTTAAAAGGCACAAATGTGAATACAGTATTACAATATATCAAAGATTATGAATCCCCTCCAGCACCTCTGAAGCTGGACGCGAGCGAATTATCCAGCAAGCATTGCGCCTCTGGATGGCCACGCTAAGACTGAGAAGCTGGAACATGAAAGTGGCCGCCCTTGGGTCCCTAGTGGAGTCAATGAGTCTGGAACCCAGTTCTTTGTGGAAACGTGTGGTATTCTTTCCCCAGCACGTATACATCTCTGGTGCAAATACACTCAAAAGGAACACTCATATCTCGGTGAAAATACCCCGATAGGTATTTTCAAATTTTGGTGGAAATACACTGATATACACACACCTCGGTGTGTATGTACATTACATAATTAAAATTTACATACCTTTTATATAATCACAGTTGAAAGAGAACTGCTTACATTACTCCAAAATATCTCAGCGGTCAACGCTTCAATAACAGAAATGTCCACCTATCTTCATATTGTCTCCAGAGCCAAAAAGATGATCGAAACTATCATTTTTCTATGAACAAATTCAGTTTTATGGTAGTGTTCAGTTCTGTCCGGTTCCTATCAGCTTACCTCCTAGCCTGGCTACACGTTTATCGGAATATTCAATCTGAAGAACATTCTATATTGTTATCACTGATTTTAAGATGTTTTCTGAGAGATGGTGAGTATTATAAAAGCACCCAGCAACAAGTTGTAATCATGTGTTCTAATCAGTTTTAAAAATATATTTTTTACCCGATACAAGAAGAGCTTAACGACTTTGAACTCTGTGATAAGTTTTTTTCTTATATATATATATATATAAAATAAATAATTTTAGAAATCTCTTACTGTGGGCTACCTGGGTGAAAATATTAAGATAGGAGCATTGGGTAAAACACTTTGCACTAAATTTGACAGTAAGGTTGGTTAGTTAATGTGGCTTAAAACTAGGCAAGACAACTTTCATCTCTAAAATACTGATTATGATAAACTTTCAGCATAGGTATATTGATATATTGAGAAAAATGCACCTCTCTATGTATATACTCTTGTAATTTTTATGGAAATTATGCTGTAAAAGCTGCAAGGTTAAGTATTTCTATATAACATACACAAAATATACATTGTATATATATATATATATATATATATATATATATATATATATATATATATATATATATATATATATATATATATATATATATATATATATATATATATATATATATATATATATATATATATATATATATATATATATATATATATACATTATATATATATATGTATATATATATATATATGTATAATATATATCTATATATGTATATATATATATATATATATATATATTGTGTGTGTGTAGAGAGAGAGAGAGAGCTAGATATATAATTATATTTAGGTCTCTCTTAGCTAAATAAAACAAAAAAATAAGAATTTTTTTAAGTTCCCCACTGAAGTGAGATTGTTAATGAGTTTCTACGGTTGTCCATACATTACTTTATTACGTAGTACACAATGTAGCTGCTATGGGTCCTCGACGCCCATGTTCTGAAGGATGAGCAAATTCCGTTCTATACGTGAGACTCAGAGCTAACATCCACTCATCATTTCCCCAAAAGATTTTACTGGCGTCCGAAAATTCAAAATTAATTGCAGCAAATAGGAGGAAACCTGTACTGTTAGATGAGGAACACAGCTCGTTGGGCGTAGTCATTCACTACCCTGAGGTTTTCCTGAAATTTAGACCATACTTACCTTTTCACCCAGATGTTTTCTCAAGAAACCTGTAGACAACTACAGTCGTTTGAAGAGCCGTATCAATTCCTTTGTCACAAGGCTCTCGGACGATACGAAGGTGGGTAGAGACACTTTGGAATCTCCTCCCTATTTATTACATGGGTCTTCAACTATTTATCGTCGTGTTGCAGATAGTGTATCGGAGAAAGCTAATGAAATCATTTCTTCAGAGACGTATTAAAGCTGTCCAGCCTGCTTCTGGGTTAGAGTGTCGTGAATTTTCGCTCACCATGAGGCGGGCTAAAATAACACGGGTTCGATCCCCCGGCTAGTCGCAGTGTTGTTAAGATGTATATATATATATATATATATATATATATATATATATATATATATATATATATATATATATATATATATATATATATATATATATATATATATATATATATATATATCTGGCACCTCTGCCAGAGAGAGGCTGTGGGCATCCCGCTCTGTGATTTCGGCACAATATCGTCCAATCAAGAACACCTACCAGGATTATCATCAACAGACTGGTGTGTGAATATCTGCTGGTCGTGTTGGAAAGGGCCGGAAGACTCCGCATTTCGTCTATTCCGTCAGAATCAAGAAAAGTTCTGTGTATGTGAATTCAGTGAGGGAACATAACGGTCACCTATGGGTAGGAGAGGTCGGTGAGGGGAGGCCTAATGGAGGAGGAGTAGGCGGAGGTTGAGGGGTAAAACTGTCCCCCCCCTTCTCCAAACAGGCGCGCATACACCGTGTGCGCGTGTCACAACAATGGAGTGTTTGTTCACCGTGTGTATAGTGTATATAGTCTATAGTGTACAGCGCATAGTATGTGCATGGTATGCGCATAGCATGTGAAGTGTATAGCGGTGTGTCGTTGATAGTGGGGGCTGTGCACAGAGCATAGTGGTGTATAGTAACATGTGCACTGAGCATCGTGGTGTATAGTGACTTGTCCTGGGAGGGAGTGAGTGCCCTACTCCGCCTCAGCACACATCCTCCACTCCTCCCTTTCTTCCACCGCCCACCACAAGGACTGGACACCCCTATTCTTCCCCCCCCCACCACCACCACCATGAACCACATGCGGAATGTGCCATGCGCCATTTTCCCTTTAGCTTGGGCTTATCACACAGTTTGAGGTATGGCAGACGATGAAGCCAGCCAGCCACAAAGCCAGGGAAACAATGCACCCAACAATGAAAGAAGAGGCACATGTCAGGTGCGTGGAGAGTTTCGAGCACGCAACAGGGACGGCCGTATTCGTGCACACAATGGGTGTGCGGGATCACATATGCCCCCAGCAGAGAGCAGCCCACACCCTCCACAGGCAGATGACAATTCCAATGGCAACCTCGTCACTTGCGATAACCTTCTGTTGGCATTCAAATCCACTGCTAGCAGTACACTATCCCACATCCCTAAAGCGGCTCGCCCATATGCAGCAGGGATATTCACAGACCTTCTTAAGCGGGTGAATGGAGGTTCCACAAACTTAGAAGCCCGAGGCACCATCCAAGCATGGCGCAACCTTCTCTTGTTCGGCAATGTCTGTCTTGCAGTTCCTGAAAGACGAGGCAAACTGCTAACCACGTCAGTTATCAAGGCAGTGCGCAACTACCCAGGAACGGATAACTGTGTCCCTCTGCCCTATCATCGCAGGAATCAAAGAGGCAGACCCAAGAAAAGTCCTACTGAAAACGAGAAAATCTGCGCACAGGTTAGCAAAAAAATTGAAGAAGGTAACACAGTGGGAGCAATAAGAATAATTACAAGTGACGACACTGTAGCCCCCAAGGATGAGACCACGGCCCAAGCACTAAGAGACAAGCATCCAACCAGGGACACCATAGCCATCAACGACAACCCTGAGGAAGACCCCATCACTGAACAATTAATTTTGCCTGAATCGGAAGTCTATAAGGTGATCGTGTCATTTCCAGCAGGATCTGCAGGAGGTTACACTGGAATTCGACCTCAGCACCTCAAAGAGATGGTAAATCCAGTACTCGGTGAATCTGCATCAATTCTTCTCACCGAGTTAACAACTTTCGTCAACAATTGCCTGGCTGGGCGAATCCCAGAAGAAATTAAACCTTTCTTTTTTGGAGCCTCACTATGTGCTTTGAAGAAGAGGGATGGGGGAATCAGACCCATTGCAGTTGGAAACACTCTTCGCCGTCTCGTTGCCAAAGCAGCAGTGAGAAACATTCGCCTAGAAGCTGCCACTTTACTCCAGCCACACCAACTGGGCTTTGGGGTCTCTCAAGGCAGTGAAGCTGCAGCTCATGCGGCAAGGGTCTACATCAGGGACCTACCAGAAGACAAGGCCATAGTCAAACTTGATTTTAGAAATGCCTTTAATATGGTGAAGAGAGATGCTGTTTTGCCAGCTGTTCGGGTTCGGTTCCCCAGTCTCTTTCCCTTCATTTCAGCCGGCTACAGCAAACCCTCAATTCTTTTGTTTGGAGAACATGAAATTCAATCATCAGAGGGTGTTCAGCAGGGTGACCCACTCGCTCCACTTCTCTTCTGCTTGGCAGTAAGAGAACTAACTTCCAGCCTACGCAGTGAGCTCAATATCTGGTACCTGGATGACGGCACTCTGGCAGGTACTGAAGAGTCCCTCGTGGGGGACCTACAACTGGTGAAAACACAGGGAGAAGACTTGGGACTCATCCTCAATCCCTCCAAGTGTGAAATCATCACAGCGAACCAGGAAATAATCAATGCTGTGCGAAGAATCCTCCCGGAAGTCTCAACTACAACTCCGTCCAACAGTACCCTCTTGGGGGCACCGCAGGGTCACCAGGCCATCGATACTGTCCTCAGGGACAAATTGAATGACCTGATGAGAATGGAGGAGAGAATAAGCGATCTTGATGCCCATGATGCTCTGTATCTCCTCACAAGGTGTCTTACTATGCCAAGACTCACTTACTTCTTGAGGTGTGCACCCTCTTTTGACAACCCAACACTCGATGAATATGACACACACCTGAGATCAACTTTTAAGAAGGCACTGAACCTGTCACTAGAGGATGAGCAATGGGATCAGGCAACCCTCCCAGTGAGACTGGGAGGTATAGGGGTGCGTAAAGCAACGCATGTTGCTTTACCTGCTTTTCTGTCTTCGTGTTTGGCTTCCAGTGCATTAGTCAAGAAGATAGTGCCCGAACGCTTGAGAGACTTGGTAGGAGCTCAAGACCCCAGGTTTACTGAAGCAGCGATTCGGTGGGACACCCTTACAGACTCCTCCAGTAGACCAGCTCCTCCCAAACAGCACAAACAGTCCCACTGGGACAAACCGATCATGGAAAAAATCGCCAACACAATGCTCTCCAATGCTTCAGGAAAGAACAAAGCTCGTCTCCTGGCAGATAAGGCACCACACTCAGGAGATTTCCTGTTAGCTGTTCCCAATTCCTCCCTGGGCACCCATCTCGACCCACAGGCCATTCGGATTGGTGTTGCTCTTCGCCTAGCCGCCCCCATCCTCACCGAACATAGGTGTATTTGCGGCAGGGCGACAGCTGATCAATTCGGACTTCATGGTCTCGTGTGCCACACAGCAGAAGGGAAGTATGCCAGACATGAGGAGATCAATGACATAATAAAGAGAAGCCTCGCCACAGCCCGTTGCCCAGCTCAACGGGAACCCCAAGTACAGAGGTCTGATGGAAGTCAAAAGCGTCCTGATGGAGCCACTATGCTACTCTGGAAGGATGGAAAGCAGATTGCCTGGGAATACACCTGTGCTGCCACATTGGCAGACACCTACTTGCCATACTCTGTAGTGGAAGGGGGTGGAGCTGCCAGCCACAGGGAGACCCAGAAGATCCGAAAATATGAAGACCTTCCCCCTTGCTATAACTTCATTCCAATAGGGTCGGAGACCCTTGGAGCATGGGGCAAGTGTGCTCTAAAGTTCCTCAAAGAGCTGGGTGAAAAGCTCATCATAGAAACCAAGGACCACAGGGCGACCAGCTTCCTCTTTCAGAGACTCAGTGTTGCGATCCAGAGAGGAAATGCCTGCAGCATTCTGGGCACGCGGCCCACCGCCGGGGAGCTGGACGAAGTAATCGAGATGTAGCTCTGAGTTACCTATGTTGTTTTACTTTCTGAAGTATTTTTGTGAATGTTTGGCCAATGTATTTTGTCTTTAAATAAAATATACCTGAAATATAGGGGGTGGTAGGAGAAAATTCTCAAACAGCTTCAGGGAGAACCTTGAGTTTTCCCTGAAGCAAGTTTATTCTTTTCTCTGAGGATGAGGGTCCCTATGAGAGTTCTAGAGGAGGTACCTCCCTATATTTTATATATATATATATATATATATATATATATATATATATATATATATATATATATATATATATATATATATATATATATATATATATATATATATATATATAAGCTGCTTCAACAAATAATAACAACTTTTAATTTATTTAAAGATTTAACTTTCAAACTAC
The DNA here is from genome assembly GCF_038502225.1 of Cherax quadricarinatus. Taxonomy (NCBI): domain Eukaryota; kingdom Metazoa; phylum Arthropoda; class Malacostraca; order Decapoda; family Parastacidae; genus Cherax; species Cherax quadricarinatus. The sequence continues at coordinate 2,993,734 of NC_091351.1, read as the reverse complement.
GCTGGAATCTAGACAATTGTTATAGAGAAATTAAAGGTAAATCCCATAGTAGGTTTGTACCTTAGTAACATCACCTGATTCGGTGGTATCTTTCTCCTACACAGCACTTGTACCTAATCGTAAGTGAGATTAAAGCGTAAAGTACTTTGTTGATTCATTTGCTCTTCAAGGCTATTCTGATTGTACAACTAAATATCTTGTTCGTTCGAGTGGACATAGCAGAGGGCAGTGGAGATGTTGGGGAGGTAACAAGGTCGAAGATTAATCTGGCTGTTGTATCACTCTTAGAGACGTGGATACCAGCACGTACGTACACCTTACATAGCTCTGTGAATATTTTCATTACTTTTCTGAGAAACCGGAAACGTTTCGCCTAAATAACAGGTGAATACATATATGAGAACACTTTGGATTCAAGAATATAATGACTAAAGGAAAAAATCGATCCTTACAGGCAAAAATAGGTGGTTACACATACACACACACACACACACACACACACACACACACACACACACACACACACACACACACACACGCACACACACATACACACACACACACACACACACACACACACACACACACACACACACACACACACACACACACACACACACACACACACACATACACCACGAAAGTGTAAAGGTTTGCAACAAGACTAGTCCCAGAGCTAAGAGGTATGTCCTACGAGGAGAGGTTAAGGGAAATCAACCTGACGACACTGGAGGACAGGAGAGATAGGGGGGGCATGATAACGACATACAAAATACTGAGAGGAATTGACAAGGTGGACAAAGACAGGATGTTCCAGAGATTGGACACAGTAACAAGGGGACACAGTTGGAAGCTGAAGACACAGATGAATCACACGGATGTTAGGAAGTATTTCTTCAGCCACAGAGTAGTCAGTAAGTGGAATAGTTTGGGAAGCGATGTAGTGGAGGCAGGATCCATACATAGCTTTAAGCAGAGGTATGATAAAGCTCACGGCTCAGGGAGAGTGACCTAGTAGCGATCAGTGAAGAGGCGGGGCCAGGAGCTCGGACTCGACCCCCGCAACCTCAACTAGGTGAGTACAACTAGGTGAGTACACACACACACACACACACACACACACACACACACACACACACACACACACACACACACACACACACACACACACACACACCAGTTTGGAACCCACACCTAGCCAAGCACGTGAAGAAACTAGAGAAAGTACAAAGGTTTGCAACAAGACTAGTCCCAGAGCTAAGAGGTATGTCCTACGAGGAGAGGTTAAGGGAAATCAACCTGACGACACTGGAGGACAGGAGAGATAGGGGGGAGATGATAACGACATACAAAATACTGAGAGGAATTGACAAGGTGGACAAAGACAGGATGTTCCAGAGATTGGACACAGTAACAAGGGGACACAGTTGGAAGCTGAAGACACAGATGAATCACAGGGATGTTAGGAAGTATTTCTTCAGCCACAGAGTAGTCAGTAAGTGGAATAGTTTGGGAAGCGATGTAGTGGAGGCAGGATCCATACATAGCTTTAAGCAGAGGTATGATAAAGCTCACGGCTCAGGGAGAGTGACCTAGTAGCGATCAGTGAAGAGGCGGGGCCAGGAGCTCGGACTCGACCCCCGCAACCTCAACTAGGTGAGTACACCAACTAGGTGAGTACACACACACATACACACACACAGTGAAGAGGCTGGGCCAGGAGCTTGGACTCGACCCCTGCAGCCTCAACTAGGTGAGTACTCACACACACACACACACACACAGAGCACTGCAATGGATCAGAGAATACCTGACAGGGAGGCAACAACGAGTCATGGTACGTAATGATGTATCACAGTGGGCACCTGTGACGAGCGGGGTCCCACAGGGGTCGGTCCTAGGACCAGTGCTATTTTTGGTATATGTGAACGACATGACGGAAGGGTTAGACTCAGAAGTGTCCCTGTTTGCAGACGATGTGAAGTTAATGAGGAGAATTAAATCTGATGAGGACCAGGCAGGACTTCAAAGAGACCTGGACAGACTGGACACCTGGTCCAGCAAATGGCTTCTCGAATTTAATCCTGCCAAATGCAAAGTCATGAAGATAGGGGAAGGGCACAGAAGACCACAGACAGAGTATAGGCTAGGTGGCCAAAGACTGCAAACCTCACTCAAGGAGAAAGATTTTGGGGTGAGTATAACACCGAGCATGTCTCCGGAAGCACACATCAATCAGATAACTGCTGCAGCATATGGGCGCCTGGCAAACCTGAGAACAGCATTCCGACACCTTAGTAAGGAATCATTCAAGACACTGTACACCGTGTATGTCAGGCCCATACTGGAGTATGCAGCACCTGTTTGGAACCCGCACTTGATAAAGCACGTCAAGAAACTAGAGAAAGTACAAAGGTTTGCAACAAGGTTAGTTCCAGAGCTAAGGGGAATGTCCTATGAAGAAAGATTAAGGGAAATCGGCCTGACGACACTGGAGGACAGGAGGGTCAGGGGAGACATGATAACGACATATAAAATACTGCATGGAATAGACAAGGTGGACAAAGACAGGATGTTCCAGGGAGGGGACACAGAAACAAGAGGCCACAATTGGAAGTTGAAGACACAAATGAGTCAGAGAGATAGTAGGAAGTATTTCTTCAGTCATAGAGTTGTAAGGCAGTGGAATAGCCTAGAAAATGACGTAGTGGAGGCAGGAACCATACACAGTTTTAAGACGAGGTTTGATAAAGCTCATGGAGCGGGGAGAGAGAGGGTCTAGTAGCAACCGGTGAAGAGGCGGGGCCAGGAGCTAGGACTCGACCCCTGCAACCACAAATAGGTGAGTACAAATAGGTGAGTACACACACACACACACACACACACGCACAAAGGCAATGGGATCGGACATCTCCCCATGGGTCCTTAGAGAGGGAGCAGAAATGCTGTGTGTCCCATTAACCACAATCTTCAACACATCCCTTGAAACTGGGCAACTACCTGAGGTATGGAAGACGGCAAATGTAGTTCCCATTTTTAAAAAATGAGACAGAAAAGAGGCGCTAGACTACAGACCAGTGTCACTGACGTGGATAGTATGCAAAGTCATGGAGAAGATTATCAGGTGGAGAGAGATGGAGCACCTGGAACGGAACAAATGTATAAATGACAACCAGCACGGTTTCAAATCCTGTGTCACAAACCTTCTGGAGTTTTATGATAAAGTAGCAGAAGTAAGAGACGAGAGAGAGGGGTGGGTTGATTGCATCTTCTTGGACTGCAAGAAGGCCTTCGACACAGTTCTTCATAAGAGATTAGTACAGAAACTAGAGGATCAGGCGCTTATAACGGAAGGGTACTTCAATGGATCAGAGAATACCTGACAGGGAGGCAACACCGAGTCATGGTATGTGATGAGGTATCACAGTGGGCACTTGTGACGAGCGGGGTCCCACAGGGGTCTGTCCTAGGCCCAGTGCTATTTTTGGTATATGTGAATGACATGATGGAAGGAATAGACTCAGAGGTGTCCCTGTTCGCAGATGATGTGAAGTTAATGAGGAGAATTAAATCAGATGAGGATCAGGCAGGCCTTCAAAGAGACGTGGACAGGCTGGACACGTGGTCCAGCAACTGGCTTCTCGAATTCAACCCGGCCAAATGCAAAGTCATGAAGATCGGAGAAAGGCAAAGAAGACCGCAGACAGAGTATAGGTTAGGTGGCCAACGACTGCAAACCTCGCTCAAGGAGAAAGATCTTGGCGTGAGTATAACACCGAACACGTCTCCGGAAGCACACATCAACCAGATAACTGCTGCAGCATATGGGCGCCTGGCAAACCTGAGATTAGCATTCCGATACCTAAGTAAGGAATATTTCAAGACACTGTACACCGTGTACTTCAGGCCCATACTGAAGTATGCAGCACCAGTCTGGAACCCGCACCGGGTCAAGCACGTTAAGAAATTAGAGAAAGTGCAAAGGTTTGCAACAAGACTAGTCCCAGAGCTAAGGGGAATGTCCTACGAATAAAGGTTGAGGGAAATCGGCCTGACGACACTGGAGGACAGGAGGGATAGGGGAGACATGATAACGACATACAAAATACTGCGTGGAATAGATAAGGTGGACAGAGACAAGATGTTCCAGAGAGGGACACAGGAACAAGGGGGTCACTCTTGGAAGTTGAAGACTCAGATGAGTGTAGACAGCCTGTACTGTCTGCACAGACAGCCCATGCTGTCTGCCAGCTTAGTTCATATTTCGCGCCACTCAAGTGCTGCCATCTATAGGCCTTGCCACTTCAGTATGCCCAGACTTGCCTCACCCGGCACTCACACAGCGGCCTGGCATCAAGACACAAGTACTCCCAGCTCTCTCTCGTGGGCATGGCCCTGCCCGGGCCATGGGCACAAACACACAAGCCTGTGTAACCCACCACTACTTAACAATAAAGTAAGAAGCCTCCGAAGACGTTTATCATTAACACCGCTCTACAGCCTACCAAACAAGTCCTTTATATTGGTACCAGCGGTGGTCGCAGCGTTGTGTTTACCCTGGAGAGAGGAAGGAGAGGTATGAAGTCACCTTCACTTCATCACCCTACATAAGAAGCATCCGTCTCTCAACGAGTTATCCTGATGTCGTGTCTGCACGTTTGAGCATCCAGACACAGGTACAAGCAGGATCCAGCCGAAATTTGCCGAATTTCTTCGAGAATTGTGAGTGGCGTCCCAGCGTCTCACGCTACAGTGTCCCACGCTGTTTCTCAAGTCACGTGTTCAGCGTCACTTGTATGTTGCTGTTGTTGTTCAGCTCAGCACAGCTGTTTCAGCAAGCCAGAGGTGAGTCTTGTGGTGATTTCTGCGTCCAGTGTGAGCTTCTCCACGTGTTTGTGGGTGGGGGAGGAGAGGAGAGGAGAGGAAGTGGCTGTTCCTCACCTTGCCCATGCTCGCCCTCCTCACGCTCACCCGTCTACCATACACCACTCACCACTGCCCACTCCCTCTGCTGTGTTTTCTGCTGTTTTTCGTATGAATTCATTGCCAGTGCTGTGTATCCGAGTGCCCGAGGCCACTCGAAGCTACGTGGATTACGACGTCACGTGGGTGTGGGCGATCACGTAGACCTACAAAGCCACGTGAGTTACCAGATATCCCAGGCCTCATGCTGTGGTCTGCTGCCCGCATCACATCGACGCCACCCACGATGCTGCCCGACTTCATGACGTCACGATGTCTGCTGACGTCACCTCACGATGTCTGCTGACGTCACCTCACGATGTCTGCCTGACGTCACCTCGAGATGTCTGTTGACGTCACTGCTGCTGACGTCACCTTGCGACATCACGCCTGACATCACATGATGTCACATCGAGTGTTCTAGTAATTATTTCAGTATTGTCGAGAAGATTGAGAGAAAATATATGTCGTGTGTTAATTCCTCTTAGTCAGTGTTCTCACATTTTAGTATATGTCTTAGTGTCAGTTTTATGCGCAGAAAAGCATCATTTGCTAGTTTAAGCCATGTTGTACCGTATGTACAGCGGTGTGTTTTTAAAGTTTCGTGTGTCCAGTGAGGTCTGGCCCACCCAGACCTGTGTAGCACCACTGTGTTAGTCACCCGCCTGACCAGTGTTTGACAGCTGATTTCTCAGCCCTGAGCGTATGAGCCCCCTTGTACAGAAAGCTTTTATGCTCGTCGCTCGTGATGTTCTGCAGAATCGTACCTGCTACGATTCCCATCGAGATTTGTTTCACTTCACCTCCAGACCGTCAGAGTGCAGTTATATGTAGAGAAACAAGTCTGGGGACGCTTAGACTAACCTCTGCTATAACTCCAGCTGTCGAGAGATGATACTCGTCAAGCCGCAGCCAGCCCTGTCGGCAGGCGCTGTGTCAGCCTCGTGTCACAAGCTTCAGTGAGCAGCCTGCACAAAGAAGATGTCACTTTGACTGCTAGCTCTCTCACTGCAGTCTGGTGTATGATGTTACGACTCCCAGATGTTTCGCCCAGTCGTCTCTGCCACGACTTGCTCCACAACTCGCTCCACGCTCGCCGGCAGTGATAGCCCAGCGACAGTACCAGTCGAGAAGTGTCCTCCTGAGTCGCTTGCCAGAAGTCCTGCCCAGTTGCCGAGTTTTGTCGACGCCTCACTCGAGGGCACCAGCATGTCGTGCCCCAGGTTGAGTGAAAACCTGCAGCGACTCCTACGATGTCTGCTTCACCGTTCCAGAGGAGACCGTACCCTGTTACGTCACAGCTCAGCCGCAGCGATGTCTCCCGTGTTGCAGTATCTGTCCAGACGCAGGAAGGCGTGCAGTGATACTCATCGACGCTCACTGCCTTTGACCACGATGTTTAGCACACCCCACATGTTTTTTTCTTCCCTCCCTGTAGGAAGTTTTTTTTTTCCATGTCCATATGTATATATATGTTTTTATTTTGTGTTCTGTGCCCTGTTCCTACGAGAGAGAGACCGAGTTTCTTTTACTACCAGTATTGTCGCGTCGGGACGACGCGCGGTAGGTGGCCGAGCGTATGTAGACAGCCTGTACTGTCTGCACAGACAGCCCATGCTGTCTGCCAGCTTAGTTCATATTTCGCGCCACTCAAGTGCTGCCATCTATAGGCCTTGCCACTTCAGTATGCCCAGACTTGCCTCACCCTCACTCACACAGCGGCCTGGCATCAAGACACAAGGCCTCCCAGCTCTCTCTCGTGGGCATGGCCCTGCCCGGGCCATGGGCACAAACACACAAGCCTGTGTAACCCACCACTACTTAACAATAAACTAAGAAGCCTCCGAAGACGTTTATCATTCACACCCGCTTGCAGCACCTACCAAACAACCTCTTTATATGAGCCACGGGGATGTTAGGAAGCATTTCTTCAGTCATAGAGTGGCCAGGAAGTGGAACTGTCTGGCGAGCGATGTAGTGGGGGCAGGAACCATACATAGCTTTAAGACGAGGTATGATAAAGCTCATGGAGTAGGGAGGAAGAGGACCTAGTAGCGCTCAGTGAAGAGACGGGGCCAGGAGCTGAGTCCCGACCCTGCAATTACAATTAGGAGAGTACAATTAGATGAGCACACACACACACACACACACACACACACATAGGAACCATACATAGCTTTAAGACGAGGTATGATAAAGCTCATGGAGCAGGGAGAGAGAGAGGACCTTGTAGCGATCAGTGAAGTTGCGGGGCCAGGAGCTGAATCTCGACCCCTGCAACCACAAATAGGTGAGTACAAATAGGCGAGTTCACACACACACACACACACACACACACACACACACACACACAAAACATGAATTAACTTGACATCCTATTTCAAATTATCAATCAAAATTAACTTAATACACGGTAACCTATCTAAACTTTGCTAATTTCTATATACCTAAATCCTACCCAGTGTTGACGGAGATGAGGAACTAAAGCTGTCAGCATGACCGGACATTGTTTATGAAAGACGAGGAAATAATTCACGAATCCGGGAGGAAAAACAAACTTGGACGCAAATTTAATTGGTTTAAATTAGAAAAAGAGGTGAATAATGATTCTCCATTGGGAAGTGGAAAAGAATTCTTCCTCCGTAAGCCATGCGTGTGGTAAGAGGCAACTAAAATACCGGGAGAAAGGGGCTAGTAACACCTTCTGTATAAGATACTAAATTTAAAAAGAAAACTTTCGTTCTTTTTGGGTCACCCTACCTCGGTGGGATACTACCGGCGTGTTGAAAAACAAATGATAATAATTATAATAATAATATAAAATTAATAATAATAAATATAATGTCAAATTAATAATAATAAATATAATATAAAATTAATAATGATAAATATAATAATATAAAAACAATAATATTAATTATAATAATTATAGAAATAAAAATTATAATAATAATTTCAATAATAATTATAATAATTACAATAATAGGAAGAAATGGACAAAATACAACAAATGTAAAAAAATATGTAAAACAATGTGAAAACAATACAAGAGATTCAGTAACAGGGAATTTAAGAGATGATAAATTAAACAAGTAAGCAACACAAATGATACAGTAAAGAAGTAAGCAACACAAATGATACATTAAAGAAGTAAGCAACACAAATGATACAGTAAAGAAGGGAGCAACACAAATGATACAGTAAAGAAGGGAGCAACACAAATGATACAGTAAAGAAGCAACACAAATGATACAGTAAAGAAGTAAGCAACACAAATGATACAGTAAAGAAGGGAAGAACACAAATGATACAGTAAAGAAGTAAGCAACACAAATGATACAGTAAAGAAGTAAGCAACACAAATGATACAGTAAAGAAGGGAGCAACACAAATGATACAGTAAAGAAGTAAGCAACACAAATGATACAGTAAAGAAGTAAGCAACACAAATGATACAGTAAAGAAGGGAGCAACACAAATGATACATTAAAGAAGTAAGCAACACAAATGATACAGTAAAGAAGGGAGCAACACAAATGATACAGTAAAGAAGTAAGCAACACAAATGATACAGTAAAGAAGGGAGCAACACAAATGATACAGTAAAGAAGGGAGCAACACAAATGATACAGTAAAGAAGGGAGCAACACAAATGATACAGTAAAGAAGTAAGCAACATAAATGATGCAGTAAAGAAGTAAGCAACATAAATGATACAGTAAAGAAGTAAGCAACACAAATGATACAGTAAAGAAGTAAGCAACACAAATGATACAGTAAAGAAGTAAGCAACACAGATGATACAGTAAAGAAGTAAGCAACACAAATGATACAGTAAAGAAGTAAGCAACACAAATGATACAGTAAAGAAGGGAGCAACACAAATGATACAGTAAATAAGGGAGCAACACAAATGATACAGTAAAGAAGTAAGCAACACAAATGATACAGTAAAGAAGTAAGCAACACAAATGATACAGTAAAGAAGTAAGCAACACAAATGATACAGTAAAGAAGTAAGCAACACAAATGATACATTAAAGAAGTAAGCAACACAAATGATACAGTAAAGAAGTAAGCAACACAAATGATGCTATAAAGAAGTAAGTAACACAGATGGTACAATAAGGAAGGGAGCAACACAAATAATACAAGGAAGTAAGCAATACAGATGATACAGTTAAGAAGGCAGTAACAAATACAACAAAGAAGCAACACAATTCACAGAGTCAACACAAATGATACAGTTAAGAAGAAAATAACACGAAACAAAGAAGTAAGCAACACAAATGATATAATGAAGAAGCAACACAAATAGTCCAAAGAAGCAACATAAATAATCCAAAGAAGCAACACAAATAGTACAAAGAAGCAACATAAATAATCCAAAGAAGCAACACAAATAGTACAAAGAAGCAACATAAATAATCCAAAGAAGCAACACAAATAGTACAAAGAAGCAACATAAATAATCCAGAGAAGCAACACAAATAGTACAAAGAAGCAACATAAATAATCCAGAGAAGCAACACAAATAGTACAAAGAAGGAAGCAACACAGAGCAAAGAACTACTAAACACTGGTGGTCGTTTAGAAGAGCTAAGAAAAACAATATTGTATCAACCTTAGTAAGTAATATATTGACAAAATAGTTTAAACATACACGCGAACGAACTCTAAATCACGAATATTATAAAACGCTTCGGTCCTGGACCGAGACGTTTTCTAATAAATATGTCCTGGAGTTTCCTCACGTTTCTTTTGAAAGAAAGAAATGTAATCTGTCTTCGGCAATGTAAAAAACGAAAAGTCTTCAAATGATAAGAAAGATCATGAGCCTGAAGGTCTTACGAAAGTCATGTGTTGAGAAGTGTATATACGTAAAAAATTAAAGTAGGTGAGAGAAAACTAGCTTAGAGTGGAAGGAAGCAGAAAATAAGGAAGGAAAAAAGCAGAAAATAAGGAAGAAAGAAGAAAATAAGGAAGAAAGAAGAAAATAAGGAAGGGAGGAAGCAGAAAATGAGGAAGAAAGAAGAGAATAAGGATGGAAGGAAGCAGAAAATGAGTATTTAAGAAAGAAAATAAGGAAGCAGAAAATAAGGAAGGAACAAAGCAGAAAATAAGGAAGGAAGCAGAAAATAAGGAAGAAAGGAAGCAAAAAATAAGTCTCTGGATCAAACAGAAATAAAGAAAAATGTTTTGAAAAGTTAATGGCAGAGGGAGGAAAAACGTAACAAGTGAATATTTAAAAATGAATTTATGAAAATGAGTGAATGTCAGCCACGAAAGACATTAAATGAATTCATCAAGGATTCAATAAGGTGCTGAAAACTTCTCTTAAAGATAGCATCATGATAGCATCATGCAGTTGCTGCAGATTTGTCAACTGCACATTCTTGCTGCGAATGTAATGTTCCACCCACATCTATAAGGTTTACGACAAATTCTGACCTTACCATCTTTAAGTCGCAGCAGAAATCGTGATTCGTCACATCAGGCGACATTTATCCAATCGTCAAATGTCCAGTTTTGGTGAGCCTGTGCCCACTGCAGTCTCGTTATCCTTGTCTTAGCTGACAGTAGTGGAGCTGTTTTTGGATTTCTTCTGCTGATCCAATCTTCTACAAGGTTGAGTATGTTGTGCGTATAGAGATGCTCTTCCGCATACTTCATTTGTAATGCATGGCTGAGTTACTATCACCTTCCTGTCAATTTAGCAATTTTCCTTCTAACATTTTAATTAACAAATCATTTTGTTCCATAGGACTGCCATTCACTGAATGTATTGTGTTTTTCACACCATTCTCTGTAAACTTTAGAGATTGAAGTGCGTGAAAATCCCAAATCAGCAGTTTCTGATATTCCTAATCTACCCTATCAGATGCCATCAATGTCTGGTGAATTAGATATTTGTATTAACGAGCAGGTGCACCGTGCAAGATGGCTACTAAATTGTATATATATATATGCAAGGGCAGCAACAAGAGTTTTTTCAGAGTAAGGTAGCGCAGGGGAACACCCACAAGGATCTCACTTTGAAATTTCAGATAGATATCCTCGCGGGTGCCACTCTGCGCTGCCTTACACTGAAAAAACTATCCCTCATTTTCTCCTAATAGTATGATAGTGAAGCAAGAGAGGTGAGAATACAGAAGGCGGTAGGTTGAGTTAATGGGATAAATCGGGAAGCATGTAAGGATAGTGAATAGTCCTTTGGTTTTCTGAAGTGAGAGAGGGTGGCATTTAGAAGCTTTGTGAAGCTGAATAGGACTTTGGGGGCTTTAGGAAGGATGTGGGGGAGAAGTGATAAGAGTCAGCGGTGCGTGTTGCCAGGGTATCTGGTGGGGGGAAAAGATTGAACATTGGGAATAGGAAGAAGAGCACATGAACGGTTTCTTGTGGAGGAATGCACTCATGCTGATGTGTGTACATTTACCATCCTGAGATTTCTTGGGTGTGGCGCTCCACCTCTTGGACTCGAATCATAATATATTGCTTGCTGATGTTTTTTATGTATAACATATTTCATTCTAAAACCAGGAATAGTAAATAATAGTTTTAAGAAATAATTTTTGCTAATTTGGCCTTTGATGCTGATATTATTTTGTCTATTTGCTTTTGAAGACGAGTTTGACATAATGTTATTTTCGAGGTGCTTCTACTTCTTGATTCTTTAAGTTATTCTATATCTAAGGGGGACAATGTTCAGCATCGAAGTGGATAACTTATACGTACCGGTTACCCACTGCGTGCATCCAGTTGGTGCACTGTTTTATGTCCAGGTGACACACTGTTTGACATCCAGGTGGTACACTGTTCGGCATTCAGGTGGTACACTGTTCGGCATTCAGTTGGTATACTGGTCTACATCCAGACGGCACACTGTTGTACATCGAGGTAATACACTGTTGTATGTCCAGGTGTACGCCGTTCTGCCTCCATGAGGTTCACTTTTCAACATCCAGGTGATACACTCTCTCATGTCCAGGTGGGATACCTCTTCACGTCAAGTAGGTACGTTGTTCCACGTCCATCTGTTACACTCTTCTACGTGCAGTTGATGCAATGTTCTACATCCATCTGGTATACAATGTACGACATCCAGCTGGTCCAATTTTCTATGTCCAGTTGGAATGTTGCATCCAGTTTTCCATAAGTAAAATTGCTTTGATTTGAATTCGCAAGATCTGGACTACGGAACCACTGAAGATATGCTAATCTTACATCCTGTTCAGATTCTCCTGTTAGTTATTTCACACCTTCCTAACGTCATGGTTGTTTACATGGATAAAGCAACACACAGGCCAGCCAGTCTTTCTACTGTGTGATAGACAGTTGTTGTGTTTTGCATCCAGGAAAAGTGTTGCATAAAAAACTATTATCCAATTTGCATTTATAATCCGTTTAATAAAATTCCAGTTCTGCTAGAAAATTAGTCATATTCCCGTGTAAGGGATTTCCGGTCCTTCTGGAATTCTTATCTAATGTATGAAAACTACTGTAACAAATCTCTCCTGCTAGAAATATATATATATATATATATATATATATATATATATATATATATATATATATATATATATATATATATATATATATATATATATGTATATATATATATATATATATGTATATATATATATATATATATATATATATATATATATATATATATATATATATATATATATATATATAGTGGGGGCTGTGCACAAAGCATAGTGGTGTATAGTAACAGGTGCACAGAGAATAGTGGCGTATAGTAACAGGTGCACAGAGCAATGTGGTGCATAGTGACTTGTCCTGGGAGGGAGTGAGTGCCCTACTCCGCCTCATCACACATCTTCCACTCCTCCCTTTCCTCCACCGCCCACCACAAGGAGGGGAGACCCCTCTCCTCCCCCTACCACCACCATGAACTATATGCGGTATGTGCCATGCGCCATTTTCTCTTCCGCCTGGGCTTACCACACAGTTTGAGGTATGGCAGATGATGAAGCCAGCCAGCCACAAAGCCAGGGAAACAGTGCACCCAACAATGAAAGAAGAGGCACATGTCAGGTGTGCGGAGAGTTTCGAGCACGCAACAGGAATGGTCGCATTCGTGCACACAATGGGTGTGCGGGATCACATATGCCCCCAGCAGAGAGCAGCCCACAGCCTTCACAGGCAGATGACAATTCCAATGGCAACCTCCTCACTTGCGATAACCTTCTGTTGGCATTCAAATCCACTGCTAACAGTACCCTATCCCACATCCCTAAAGCGGCTCGCCCATATGCAGCAGGGAAATTCACAGACCCTCTTAAGCAGGTGAATGGAGGTTCCACCAACTTAGAAGCCCGAGGCACCATCCAAGCATGGCGCAACCTGCTCCTGTTCGGCAATGTCTGTCTTGCAGTTCCTGAGAGACGAGGCAAACTGCTAACCACGTCAGTTATCAAGGCAGTGCGCAACTACCCAAGAACGAATAATTGTGTCCCTCTGCCCCATCATCGCAGGAAACACAAAGGTAGACCCAAGAAAAGTCCCACTGAAAACGAGAAAATTTGCGCACAGGTTAGCAAAAAAATTGAAGAAGGTAACACAGTGGGAGCAATCCGAATAATTACAAGTGACGACACTGTAGCCCCCAAAGATGAGACCACAGCCCAAGCACTAAGAGACAAGCATCCAACCAGGGACACCATAACCATCAACAACAACCCTGAGGAAGACCCCATCACTGAACAATTAATTTTGCCTGAATCGGAAGTCTATAAGGCGATCGTGTCATTTCCTGCAGGATCTGCAGGAGGTTATACTGGAATTCGACCTCAGCACCTCAAGGAGACGGTAAATCCAGTATTCGGTGCATCTGCATCACTTCTTCTCACCGAGTTAACAACTCTCGTCAACAACTGCCTGGCTGGGCGAATCCCAGAAGAAATTAAACCTTTCTTTTTCGGAGCCTCACTGTGTGCGTTGAAGAAGAAGGATGGGGGAATCAGACCCATTGGAAACACTCTTCGCCGTCTCATTGCCAAATCAGCAGTAAGAAACATTCGCCTAGAAGCTGCCAGTTTACTCCAGCCACACCAACTGGGCTTTGGGGTCCCTCAAGGCAGTGAAGCTGCACTCATGCAGCAAGGGCCTACATCAGGGACCTACCAGAAGACAAGGCTATAGTCAAACTTGATTTTAGAAATGCCTTTAATATGGTAAAGAGAGATGCTGTCTTGCCAGCTGTTCGGGATCGCTTCCCCAGTCTTTTTCTCTTCATCTCAGCTGGCTACAGCAAACCCTCAATTCTTTTGTTTGGAGAACATGAAATTCAATCATCAGAAGGTGTTCAGCAGGGTGACCCACTAGCTCCGCTTCTCTTCTGCTTGGCAGTAAGAGAACTAACTTCCAGCCTACGCAGCGAGCTCTACATCTGGTACCTGGATGATGGCACTCTGGCAGGTACTGAAGAGTCCCTGGTAGGGGACCTACAACTGGTGAAAACACAGGGAGAAGACTTGGGACTCATCCTCAATCCCTCCAAGTGTGAAATCATCACAGCGAACCAGGAAATAATCAATGATGTGCGAAGAATCCTCCCAGAAGTCTCTACTACCACTCCGTCCAACAGAACTCTCCTGGGAGCACCGCTGGGTCACCAGGCCATCGACACAGTCCTCAAGGACAAATTGAATGACCTGATGAGAATGGAGGAGAGAATAAGCAATTTTGATGCCCATGATGCTCTGTATCTCCTCACAAGGTGCCTTACTATTCCAAGACTCACTTACTTCCTGAGGTGTGCACCCTCTTTTGACAACCCAACACTCGACGAATATGACGCACACCTGAGGTCAACCCTTAAGAAGGCACTGAACCTGTCACTAGAGGATCAGCAATGGGATCAGGCAACCCTCCCAGTGCGACTGGGAGGTATACGGGTGCGCAAAGCAGCGCATGTTGCTTTACCTGCTTTTCTGTCTTCGTGTTTGGCTTCCAGTGCATTAGTCAAGAAGATTGTTCCCGAAAGCTTGAGAGACGTGGTAGGAGCTCAAGACCCCAGGTTTACTGAAGCAGCGATTCGGTGGGACACCCTTACAGATTCCTCCAGTAGACCAGCTCCTCCCAAAGAACACAAACAGTCCCACTGGGACAAACCGATCATGGAAAAAATCGCCAACACAATGCCTCAGGAAAGGACAAAGCTCGTCTCCTGGCAGTGAAGGCACCACACTCAGGAGATTTCCTGTTAGCTGTTCCCAATTCCTCCTTGGGCACTCGACTAGACCCACAGGCCATTCGGATTGGTGTTGCTCTTCGTCTAGCCGCCCCATCCTCACCGAACATAGGTGTATTTGCGGCAGGGCGACAGCTGATCAATTCGGACTTCATGGTCTCGTGTGTCACACAGCAGAAGGGAAGTATGCCAGGCATGAGGAGGTCAATGACATCATAAAGAGAAGCCTCGCCACAGCCCGTTGCCCATCTCAACGGGAACCCCAAGTGCAGAGGTCTGACGGAAGTCAAAAGCGTCCTGATGGAGCCACTATGCTACCTTGGAAGGATGGAAAGCAGATTGCCTGGGACTACACATGTGCCGCCACATTGGCAGACACCTACTTGCCATACTCCGTAGTGGAAGGAGGTGGAGCTGCCAGCCACAGAGAGACCCAGAAGATCCGAAAATATGAAGACCTTCCCCCTTGCTATAACTTCATTCCAATAGAGTCGGAGACCCTTGGAGCATGGGGCAAGTGTGCTCTAAAGTTCCTAATAGAGCTGGGTGAAAAGCTCATCATAGAAACCAAGGACCACAGGGCGACCAGCTTCCTCTTTCAGAGACTCAGTGTTGCAATCCAGAGAGGAAATGCCTGCAGCATTCTGGGCACGCGGCCCACCGCCGGGGAGCTGGACGAAGTATTCGAGATATAGCTCTGAGTTACCTATGTTGTTTTACTTTCTATCGTATTTTTGTGAATGTTTTGTCAATGTATTTTGTCTTTAAATAAAATATACATAAAATATAGGGGGTGGTAGGAGAAAATTCTCAAACAGCTTCAGGGAGAACCTTGAGTTTTCCCTGAAGCAAGTTTATTCTTTTCTCTGAGGATGAGGGTCCCTATAACAGTTTTAGAGGTGGTACCTCCCTATATTTTATGTATATATATATATATATATATATATATATATATATATATATATATATATATATATATATATATATATATATATATATATATATATATATATATATATATATATATATATATATATATATATATATATATATATATATATATATATATATATATATATATATATATAAAATCACGATTAATTTTTTTACACAGTACCATTACGATAGCTTTACTACAAATTAGGAAGACGGAATTATGTCACTATTATCTCCTCTTAATATCCCTCATTATTTTTGGCTTTTATCGAATCTTTGATGTTTTTCTGTACATTTTCCCTATGTATTTCTGAAGGTGTGTTGGTGCCCTGGTCTTGCACTCAAGATACTCCACTTAAATCTTATCATTTTCTCAAACACTTTGCATGATATCTTGTCGGAGATATTAGTCTATAGTTCAATGCGTCTTTTCTGTCACTTTTTTAGGTACTAATCTACAAGTGGTTGCAGGGGACGAGTCTCAGTTCCTGGCCCCACCTCTCCACTGGTCGCTACTAGGTCCACTCTCTCCTTCCTTCAAGAGCCTTATCCCACCTCTTAAAACTATGAATGGATCCCGCCGCTACCACATAACTCTCCAGATTGTTCACTTCCTAGCACTCTAAGGCTAAAGTAATACTTTTTAACATCCCTATGACTCATCTGAGTTTCAACTATCAGAGGTGCTCTCTTGTTCCTGTTTCCCATCTATAAAACGTGTGTGTGTACTCACCTATTTGTGGTTGCAGGGGTCGAGTCTTAGCTCCCGACCCCGCCTCTTCACCGGTTGTTACTGGGTCCTCTCTCTCCCTGCTCCATGAGCTTTATCAAACCTCGTCTTAAAACTATGTATGATTCCCGCCTCCACTACGTCACTTTCTAAGCTATTCCACTGCCTGACACTCTATGACTGAAGAAATACTTCCTGACATCCCTTTGACTCTTCTGAGTCTTCAACTTCCAATTGTGACCTCTTGTTTCTGTGTCCCCTCCCTGGAACATCCTGTCTTTGTCCACCTTGTTTATTCAACGCAGTATTTTATATGTCGTTATCATATCTCCCCTGACCCTCCTGTCCTCCAGTGTCGTCAGGCCGATTTCCCTTAACCTTTCTTCATAGGACATTTCCCTTAGCTCTGGAACTAACCTTGTCTCAAAACTTTGCACTTTCTCTAAATTCTTGACGTGCTTGATCAAGTGCGGGTTCCAAACAGGTGCTGCATACTCCAGTATGGGCCTGACGTACACGGTGTACAGTGTCTTGAACGATTCCTTACTAAGGTATCGGAACGCTGTTCTCAGGTTTGCCAGGCGCCCATATGCTGCATCAGTTATCTGGTTGATGTGTGCTTCCGGAGACATGCTCGGTGTTATACTCACCCCAAGATCTTTCCCCTTGAGCGAGGTTTGCAGTCTTTGGCCACCTAGCCTATACTCCGTCTGCGGTCTTCTGTGCCCTTCCCCGATCTTCATGACTTTGCATCTGGCCGGGTTAAATTGGAGAAGCCAGTTGCTGGACCAGGTGTCCAGTCTGTCCAGGTCTCTTTGAAGTCCTGTGTGTGTGTGTGTGTGTGTGTGTGTGTGTGTGTGTGTTAAAGATATTTTTTAACAGTCATGTATCCGCAAAACCGTGAAAAAGAATTAAATTCAGATTTCCCCCAGAATATAACATAGGACAGGTAAAAACTGATTAAATTTTGGCTAAGCTTGAATAATACTCGGCAATTTGCTCAGTGAAAAAAAATACTGAGAGAACCAGGCGAGTCTTCATTCACACCAGACTGATTACATAATTTAAACAAGGTTAATATCAAGTTGTATTTATCGATCGTACTCGAAGTTAAGGTATATTTTAGAAATTTAGAACCCCTGCAGATAGAATTTCAATATCAATATCCTGCCAAAATCGCTTTGTGCATTGTAAAGATACCTGGTGCGTAACTGATGTGTTCTTTCCCATGGAGAACCAACATTCTTGTTCCTCTTCCCCTTCTGTGGAACGGAAAAAATTGTACAATATTGCATTCGCGGAAACGACGGATGGCGAAAAAAAGAAACAAAGAAAAATAGATAGAAAGAAGATGCGAGGGAATGGGAGGGAGGGTGATGAAGAGGGAGGGGTTAGGAGAAGAAACGGGTTACAACCAGGAAAACAGAGGTGACCAAAATGATCAAAAAGTTTAAAGCTTTTGATAATTTGAGTATTACCTGTTCAATCATAACATCAAACTCTGGAGACATTGATAAGAAAAGGGTCGCACCCATTGCTTAGATCAATAGCCGTTGATAAGAAAACAATCGTATTGCTGAGAACAATAGCCCTTAATAAGAAAAGGATCTCACTCATTGCATAGATCAAAATCCCTTCATCTATATCAAGTCACTTTCCTTGAAGAGAGTGTTAATGATAGCTTCAACACCTTCTGCATCTCCTTCGTGACTTCTTAGTTTATTTGCTCAATAGATTACATAGCTTAAATATTTACCAATTCTACCAGTATTGTTAATAGGGAGGACAAACTAAACTATTTGTGTGAAGAAACATCTATTTATTACATATAAGAAACTGAAGATGAGCTCAGTCAATTACAAGGAAATTTCATTAACGTTGATGGCATATAACAACATCCACTCCCTGGATGGGCAGACTAACTTACTCATTGTTTACCAATTTTATCTCCCATATTAGTGTTACAGTAACGTATATATATATATATATATATGGCGAAAAAAAGAAACAAAGAAAAATAGATAGAAAGAAGATGCGAGGGAATGGGAGGGAGGGTGATGAAGAGGGAGGGGTTAGGAGAAGAAACGGGTTACAACCAGGAAAACAGAGGTGACCAAAATGATCAAAAAGTTTAAAGCTTTTGATAATTTGAGTATTACCTGTTCAATCATAACATCAAACTCTGGAGACATTGATAAGAAAAGGGTCGCACCCATTGCTTAGATCAATAGCCGTTGATAAGAAAACAATCGTGGGGCGACAGGGAGGAGCTGCTGACCACAGGGAGGAGTACAAGATCAGCAAGTACAGGGACATTAGCCAACAGTATCAATTTGTCCCAGTGGGATCAGAGACCTTGGGATCATGGGGAAAAAATGCCACACGTTTCCTTAAAGAATTGGGTTCCAGACTCATCGACACCACCAGGGACCCAAGGGCAGCCACTTTCATGTTCCAGCGCCTCAGCGTCGCCATCCAGAGGGGAAATGCTTGCTGCATACTTGGTTCACGTCCAGCCTCGGAGGAGCTGGAGGAAATTCATCATCTTTGATACATTGTGCCATTGTATTCATGTTTATGTTTTTTTTCTGTAAATGTATTTTGTTTATTAATAAATGTTCACATAGAATATAAATATAGGGGGTGGTAGGAGAAGAAAATATTCAAACAGCTCCGGGGAGAACCTTGAGTTTTCCCTGAGGTACGTTTATTGTCTTCTCTGAGGATGAGGGTCCCCATTCCAGCCATAGAGGTGGTACTTCCCTATATATATATATATATTATATATATATATATAAATATATATATATATATATATAAATATATATATATATATATATATATATATATATATATATATATATATATATATATATATATATATATATATATATATATATATATATATATATATATATATATATATATATATATATATATATATATATAAATATATATATATATATATATATATATATATATATATATATATATACATACATATATATGCATATATATATATATATATATATATATATATATATATATATATATATATAAAATATATATATATATATATATATATATATATATATATATATATATATATATATATATATATATATATATATATATATATATATCGAGGACGTACGGTGGTGTGGGTGCCTCTGAGCTAATTTAATTCTACTCCCCGTTGTTTGTGTACTAGCCTCCACCAACAGTATTTTATATTACTGTAACCACGAACGAGTGGTATTGAATCAATAACGACACTGCGACTAGCCGAGGGATCGAACCCGTGTTGTTTTAGCTCGCCTCATGGTGAGTGAAGATTCCACGACTCTCTAACCCACGGGACCATCCAATTCTACAAGAATCACGCACCCAGCAGAGCTAGGTGTTGTACCGTGAACCTAGGACATACGATGGTGTGGGTGTCTCAGTGCTAATTTCATTCTACTCCCCGTTTGGTGTACTAGCCTCCACAAGCAGTATATATAGTATTGTGCGTGGCCTTTGTAGGACTGGGTGGTCCTGTGGGTTAGAGCGTCGAAGAATTTTTCCTCACCATGAGGTGAGCCAAAACAACACGGGTTCGAGCCCTCAGCTAGTCGATGTTGTTATTGTTTAAATACCACTCATCCTATTAGCATCCTACTAGTATGAAAGACTATTTTCTTTATACAAAATAAACCTGTTAGCAGCACATTTGATTAAAATACTCAATGTTCCTTCTGGTCGATGTTTTTTGGTATTCATGGATAGTCCACGACCCACATAGCAGCCATCTTGGATTTCTCAAAATCCTCAGGCGTGACAGTGTGGCATCCGATGGATTATTAATCTAGACACTTCAGAGGCTCAATATAAGAAAAGAATAATCATGAGCTCTTAAAATGCCAAGTTAACCCGTCTTTCCACTAGATCATTATTAATGGACAGCTTAAACATATCTTCACTATGAAAAGAACTAAAAAACATTATCACAGTAAAGTTTTTTCATTTTATTATTCGAGATACAGAATTTATTCCCCGCGAGGTGCACTTCTCTCAGCGTATATATAATGAGAGTTTGCTTTATTCCCTATTCCACTAATTATAGTATTCTTGTCTAGTGGCTAAAAGGTCACCGTGCAGTTTTAATGACCCTCGTGTAGTTGAGAGGCTTTAAACCCCCATTATTCAACTATGTATTCGATTAAAAATACTAATTTCACTACTAAGAAGAATGATGCTGACAGTATGAGTTAACTTGAGAATGCCCTTTACTTAGTTCTGATGAAAATATACAATTTATATTTATTTTTCCTTACTCTAAATCTGATTAACTTTTTGATGAACTTGTTCTTTTTCAGTTATTTTAGTTTGCAAAGAACATTTAAGAGCAAGTATAATTTCCATAATATATTTCTGAATTGCTTGGCGGTATTTTGCTTTTGTTAGTTAAATTAAGACGGATAAATGTCAGTGTCGAGCACGTTTGGGTATTTTCATGTTATAGTACCCAAAATATTTTATATAATAAAAACGCTTAACAATAGTTTTCAATAGTATAAGTAGCCTAAAATTCACAGAAAAAAAAATCATTTGCTTCAAATTAAGTACCATCTCTAGTGATCACTCAGCTACGTAATACCTTCAGTATATAGATGTTGTCGGGTATATTCTGTGTGTAAAGGACAGAATTTTCTTTAAGTATATAAGAACAGTAACTACTTTTTGTGATTCCCTGAGTAGCCCCATTTAGTACTATATATGACCAAGATGTACATACATAGATTCTGAAATAGTTTGTGCCTTGTATATATACTGAATCCAACGGCGAGAGATGTGTCAGGTTTTAATCGTTTGAGTTTTCTTTAAATAATTTTTCAGACGTGAAAAAAGAATCTTATTGATTACCTGATTGATTTACTACATTTGCGAATCAATATATTTCTTCAGAGATGCAGGTCTTGGTTGTTAGTAATACAGTGGGCCTATCTGAAGATAATCTCAAGGAGAGATAGCAACATCGAACTAGGAAGCAGATCAGCTTGGAGGGGTGAGGGGTAGGAGAGAGAGATTAGCGCCTATTGTAGCTAGGTTAATCACTGTCAGGTGTAAGTTTCCGGGGCCTTGGGGTATAAAGCCTAGCGAGACAGGACGGAGTTCATCATCGCCACCATGAAGGTCCTGGTGCTGTGTGCTCTTGCTGCTGCTGCAGCTGCCTGGCCCAACTTGGACGTACAGAACGATGCAGCTGGAGGTGAGGACACTGAATTCTGTATTTCAGTACTGAACATACACGCAGCTCTGATCGAGAGGCAAAACAAATAGTTGATACTTAGTCTAAAAAAGGAGACACAATATCATAACTCGAACTTTTAATGAAGAAGCTTCATTTAGCCACGAACTTGGGAGAAAGTGCAATGATACATGTCAGTTAAAGCATAGAGGTAGCAGACAAATAATGTTAGGAAAGGTAAGAACATTTGACGGAGTACTCGGAAACTCCAATATTAATTAACAAAAGCAAATCCTTGACTAAGGTCAACGGTAAGACAGCTGTGTATGTGGACCTAATCAGTAAGGAGAGGGAAAGAAAGTTTTCGAAAGGGAAAAGTATATCGTATAACTATATGAGATTACAACATTTTATGAGCTTACAAAAAAATCTCCAGATTAACAGTCAAAAGAGGCCCAATTTATATCTTTATAAGAGAGGTAATACCTCAGACTTTTATGCTTTAAACAGTGCTAACGAGTCTTAACTAAAATTTGTCGGTATTCCGATACCATCCATCATCGCTACGCTCGGTGATTATGTAGTTAACAGGCTTACAACTCGGAGTTCTTTACGCTTGTTAGATGAGGCTAAGCCTTGAATTATTTATTCAGAAAATTTCGGGATAAGAAACACCGGAAAAAATTATGTTTCAGAAGCCGACTTGATGCTAGGCTAGAGAAAAGTCGAGTATCATTTATTTGTATCACGATGCACCAATAGTCAACCTATATGATGATAAAGATATGGTAAAATAGTTTTGAATTTTCATTATAAACAACTAAGAACTTCAGATACAATTGCATATATTTGTTTTCAGGTGCTTCGACGGCAAAAAAGCAGCATGATATAAATTACCTGCTGTTCAAAGTTAATGAAGTTCTGCGTGATAGTAACCTCAAGCGACTCGGTGAGACTTTCAACCCTGAAGCCGACACATCTCGCTATACTGACGGTGGAGCCGCTGTCCACAAGCTTATGACGGAGCTGAGGGACCATAGGCTCCTGGAACAAAAACATTGGTTCTCCCTCTTCAATACACGACAACGTGAAGAAGCACTTATGCTCTACGATGTTTTGGAACATAGCAAGGACTGGCAAACTTTCATCAGCAATGCCGCTTATTTCAGAAGCCGCATGAATGAAGGAGAATTTGTGTATGCATTGTATGCAGCAGTAACGCACTCTTCACTCACCAAACA
The DNA here is from genome assembly GCF_038502225.1 of Cherax quadricarinatus. Classification (NCBI taxonomy): domain Eukaryota; kingdom Metazoa; phylum Arthropoda; class Malacostraca; order Decapoda; family Parastacidae; genus Cherax; species Cherax quadricarinatus. The sequence continues at coordinate 2,970,416 of NC_091351.1, read as the reverse complement.
CGTTGTACTTCCACCACTGTACGAGGTCACCCCACATTTGTTCACAAACAGTGAAGTTATCCAGCAAGCCTACCAAGCCAAGATGACTCAGACACCTGGTAAATTCCGATCACACTTTACGGGCAGTAAAAAGAACCCAGAACAACGTGTAGCATACTTCGGCGAAGATATTGGCCTGAATACTCACCATGTTACTTGGCACTTGGAGTTCCCATTCTGGTGGAATGATGCAAATGAAGGCCACCATCTGGATCGCAAGGGTGAAAACTTCTTCTGGGTACATCACCAGCTCACTGTTCGTTTCGATGCTGAACGTCTGTCAAACTACTTGGATCCCGTTGATGAACTTCACTGGGAAGAAACCATCAAAGAAGGCTTCGCTCCTCACACAACTTACAAATATGGAGGTGAATTCCCATCTCGTCCTGATAATATTCACTTTGAAGATGTCGACGGTGTCGCACGCATTCGAGACTTGGTCATTCTTGAAACCCGCATTCGTGACGCCATTGCCCACGGATATGTTACTGCCAAAGATGGATCTACTATTGATATAAGCAATTCTCACGGAATTGATGTCCTTGGTGATGTAATTGAGTCGTCAACATACAGTCCTAACATCGAGTATTACGGTTCACTCCACAACACAGCTCATATAGTTCTTGGTCGCCAGGGAGACCCACATGGAAAGTACGACTTACCTCCTGGAGTACTGGAACACTTTGAAACTGCCACCCGTGACCCAGCATTCTTCAGGCTCCATAAATACATGGATAATATCTTCAGGGAACATAAGGATAGTCTTACTCCCTACACAAAGGAAGAGTTAGAATTTAGGGGCGTCAAAATTGACAATGTTGTCATTGATGGAACATTAGAAACGTATTTTGAAGATTTTGAATATAGTTTGCTAACTGCTGTGGACGACACTGTCGAAATTGATGACGTAGAAATCACTACACTTGTATCACGTTTGAACCACAAGGACTTTTCCTACAAAATTGATGTTGTGAACAACAACGACAGAGAAATGTTGGCAACAGTTCGCATCTTCGCTTTGCCACACCGTGACAACAATGGTATTGTCTACCCATTCAATGAGGGACGCTGGAGAGCCATCGAACTTGACCGGTTCTGGAAGAAACGTAAGTTCCTTTTCAAATTATTTCTTACATGAAAATTTGTTTTGCTTATAATTTTTAATTATTGATATGTAGATCAAATTATCGCAGTGATATTATACGAAGCATCAAAATGTTTGTCAAGCTATGATGTTTGTATGTTACCTCTTGTTTATATTAATATACATAATACCAAATATATATTCCAACAGTAAGACCTGGTGTGACCCACATCGTGCGAAAGTCCACTGAATCGGCAGTGACTGTCCCTGATGTGCCTAGTTTCCACACATTGATTCAGAAGGCTGACGCAGCTCTCTCCTCTGGCTCCCAGCTCGACCTCCATGAGTACGAGAGTGCTCTAGGACTGCCCAACAGGTTCTTGCTCCCAAAGGGTAACTCAGAAGGTCTGGAATTCGACCTGGTGGTAGTTGTGACCGATGGCTCGGCTGATGCAGCTGTAGATAATCTACATAGAATCACCGAATTCAACCACTATGGTTACCGCGGAGTGTATCCTGACAACCGACCACACGGCTACCCACTGGATCGTCGTGTTGACGATGAGCGCATCTTCAACGACCTTCCCAACTTCAAAAAAATTATTGTCAAGATCTACAACCGTAAATAGAACGAGAGTATTAAAACATTTACTCCACTAGAAAGCAAAAAATAATTTGGAATTTTATTGGAATTTTAGTAGTAGTAAGTAAATAAAACTCATATTCTGTAACTAAAGTTTCTCAGTATTGTTGTATTTTCTATTTGAACTTATTTCAAGACACCAGCTGTTATGAATGTTATATCGAATATTAATATTTGAATCAATAAATGTAAAAAGAACTTTTTAAGTAATTATAATTAACAAAGATGTTCATAAAGTTTAACTTTGAATGGTACAACAGCATAAATGGCAAGGAAAACAGTTTGAAAATGTCGTATCCAGTAAAAGCCTGCATTGAATTTATGGAGCAAAAAAAAAAAATATTTGCCTGCTCTATTCTTTAAAAGCTATAATCATGTTTTATTTTCTGAGAAAAGTAAAGACAATACTTCCAAGACTTTTGATGACTTGTTATATGTTGGTATTTCTTGTTAAAAACAAATTCCTTGAAATATTGGTAATTATTAACTAAATGGGTCACATACGATGTAAAGAGCACCATCTTCACCCGAGGTAAATTTTGCTATAGGGTTAATAAGATAATATATTTTAAGGCACTAGTGTAATAAGCACAGGTCAGTAGCACTAAGGAACTAATTTGGACATCAGAACACAAAAAGAAATTTTGACCTGTTACTGAAGATGATGAAACCGAGAAGATCCATCATTTAACATAGATGCCACAATTAATAAGCATATCCATAGCTTCACAACTGCTCTCAGCTCATGGACTCGCTGGTGGTATGTAACTGTAGCATAGATAACACTTAGAAGGCTTTTGAAGACTGAATTGAATTAAAAAATCTAAGAGACTCGGTATTGAGGCTGTCAACTGCTGAGGACGCGGTTAACCTCCAAGAAGATATAAACAAAGTTTTTCCAGTGGGCAACGGAAAACAATATGATGTTCAATGAGGACAAATTCCAACTACTCTGTTATGGAAAATTGGAGGAGATAATAACTAGAACAGAGTATACTACAAACTCTGGGCATACAGTAGAGCGGAAAAATAATGTAAGGGACCTGGGAGTAGTAATATCTGAGGATCTCACTTTCAAGGATCACAACAGTGCCACGATCACAAGTGCAAAGAAAATGATAGGATGGATAATGAGAACGTTCAAAACGAGAGATGCCAAGCCAATGATGATCCTTTTCAAATCACTTGTTCTCTCTAGGCTGGAATACTGCTGTACATTAACATCTCCATTCAAAGCAGGTGAAATTGCAGATCTAGAGAGTGTACAGAGATCCTTCACTGCACGTATAAGTTCTGTCAAGCACCTTAACTACTGGGAACGCTTGGAAGCACTTGACTTGTACTCGTTGGAACGCAGGAGGGAGAGATATATCATAATCTACACTTGGAAAATCCTGAAGGAATGGTCCCAAATCTGCACACAGAAATCACTCCCTACGAAAGTAAAAGACTGGGCAAGCGATGCAAAATGCCCCAATTAAAAGTAGGGGCACCATTGGTACACTAAGGGAAAACACCATAAGTGTCCGGGGCCCAAGACTGTTCAACAGCCTCGCATCAAGCATTAGGGGAATTGCCAATAAACCCCTGGCTGCCTTCAAGAGAGAGCTGGACAGATACCTAAAGTCAGTGCCGGATCAGCCGGGCTGTGGCTCATACGTTGAACTGCATGCGGCCAGCAGTAACAGCCTGGTTGATCAGTCCCTGATCCACCGGGAGGCCTGGTCATGGACCGGGCCGCGGGGACGTTGATCCCCGGAATAACCTCCAGGTAACCTCCAGGTAACCTCCAGGTAACCTCCAGGTAACCTCCAGGTATGGTCAGAATTGTGAAGCTGGATAAACAATGTCAGATATCCACTTCAAAGTTTATCTCTCAAGGGTAAGATGAAAAGGTACTTACATTTTGCCAAAACTAAAGACTTTACCTCTGTTTGTTCAGGCATTCAATGAAAATGCCAAGAGGGCTCATTTTCAGGCAAGCAAATGGAGGGCTTCTCCAGATGAAGAATCTCCATTCCTAACTCCAATGAAACTACGGTGAGAAGAACGATCCTTCTGAGACTCTGTGGTGTACTTTCACCACAGGATGATCGGGTTGTACCCCAAGAAGTTCTGAAACTGATCTACTGTAGCTGCGGTAGTGATCAGCTTGTCTCTTAAATGTGGATGTGCAACTGTTCCTTTTTTCCCCTCTGTGTTTTGTGTATATTGTGTATCTGATGGATGATGTAGAGGAGGAAGGTCATGATAATACTGATGAAGATGATGAAGATATCATGGATTACTTTCTTCAGTAGTATGATTGTAATTCAAGACCCTAGCATCGAGGTGTGTTCACCTGGGTGTGTGCGAGGGGATTTCAAGCTCAAACACACAGTTAAAAATATTCCATACCCCTGGCCGGGATTGAACCCGCGGTTATAGAGTCTTAAAACTCCAGCCCGTCGCGTTAGCCACTAGACCAGCTAGCCACAATCATAGAGTCTCAAAACTCCAGCCCGTCGCGTTAGTCACTAGACCAGCTAGCTGGTCTAGTGGCTAACGCGACGGGCTGGAGTTTTGAGACTCTATGACCGCGGGTTCAATCCCGGCCGGGGGTATGGTTTATTTGCAATCGTGTCATTACGATTTCTTGAGTCAAGTTAAAAATATTCAGTAGGAATATTACTATGTGACCGAAGGAGCAAAAAATTGCCTTTTAGTTAGTAGCGGTTTTATTTATCCAGAATGCACTGTACTACAGAGTAACACTGATGCAACATCACTCAACGTTTCTCTAGTCACCATTGCTGCAATCGCATGCAACACACTACTGATTACTAAGGTAACACTGAATATCAATGTCTAACTGCTATTGTTTCACATAACACAATGTCACCTCTTACATTGTTACAAACATCATGTGACACAACTCTAGTCGTCCTGATGCCACTAAACAGTATGCACATAATTAGGTGTTATCTTCACATGACACATCACTGTTGAGCCAAAGAGGGAGGGGATGGATTGGTCTTTGTCCATGGCCTGGACACCTAGTGGTCATGGCTTGGACATCTAATGGCTATAGCCTGGGCACTTAATGGCTAACCATTTAAGAGACGACGATGTACAGTGACCAACAACGACCAATGTCCTCTTTCTTTTCCATGGGCTCTGCATATTCTAGGTGACCTAGGCCATGCCTTTCCCTGCCTTTAATGAGGCAGAAAGCTCGACCATTGACTGACTCAAAGCTGTTAACCAAGAAGAATAAATCAATCAACAGCAACTTGCGGCTGCTGGCAGTCAACCTTATTGGCTGACCCATTCCCTGATATGTTTTCAAACGACGGCTGTTGATAAAATTCAGCTATTTCATTAACTTTACCTTCATTAGTCACTCATCATTATATTCGTTAAAATATTTTGGCTATCAATTAAGTATTAGCTGAGAAGTTCAATGTTAGGATGTCAGGAGAAACCCTTAAGCTGTCATGACACTGCACTAGCAGTAGCAGTAATAGTTTTAGTTTAGGGAAGATACATACAAAAATTATTGAGCAAGGATCATCAACAGTGTACTGGTAATAATCGACTGTGTCTCATGTACTGCCCTGCTTATATATGAATCTCAATATCATTCTTGAATATATTGCAGTATCCATTTGAGTGTCATCTGTAGGTACGTGAGTAGATGTTTGATTAATGTTCTCTGAATCTAACCCAATTTAATTGAATGCTTTATGACACGAATAGTATTGTCTACTTCGCTGTCCTTCCCCTACCTTATGAGAAGGCGAGTGTGTCTCATATACTGTAACAACTGGTAGAGGAGTAAGACACAAGTGCAACACTTTGGTTTCATTATTATCGTTACCTTCCGTCTGCTCAGCAGCCATATTCTGTCAAATACACAAGTGAATAATATACAGAAGACAATGAAAAGCTGGTGATTTTTAAAGCATTCAGTCTCTCTGTCCTGAAGGAATTAGAGAAGTAATTTTAAAGTACCCAATTCGTCAGTTTTAAAAGAAGTTGTACAGTACACAGATATCCCCTACATACGAGAGAGAACCTTATGACGACGTTTCGGTCCAACATGGACCATTTACAAGTCACATTAACAAATAAAGGTGAGGGAGCCAGAATATATATAAGGGAGGGTGACAGGGACGACCCAAAGTGAGGAAGAAAGAAGTGGAGAAGTAGTGATCGAGGTAACGCTAGCAATGGAAGTGGTAGTAGAAATAGTAGTGGCAATATTAAGTAGGGAAAGTAGTGGTAATGGCACAAGAAACAGAAAGGGGAGTGAAACGAGGCAATAGTAGTAGTAGTAGTGGTAGTAGTAGTAGTAGTAGTAGTAGTAATGGAGTATTGGTATTAGTAGAAGAAGTAAAACTGGAGTAAGTCTAAGGACAAGAAAAAGGAGCACTGCAGGAGAGCCAATGACCCACAAGCGTAGGACAAACACCACAGGGGAATAAAGAAAAACTGAAGGACAGAGCACACCTAGGCAGAACAAAGGAAGACAAAGAAAAATAGGAAATAGAAGAGGTAGGGAAAGGAGAAGAAAAAATCAGGTCAAGACATGAGCGTTATGATGTTTGGAGCATTTGACAATGTAATGAGAAAGGAAGGCATCAACAGTAATAAAGCTAACACTATGATTCATGTTAGGAGAGTTGTGTACAAGGGAGGCTTCAACAAGACGGCGTCTGTGAAGAACAGAAAAAGGGTAGACAGTTTTAGTAGAGCATCAGTCAACAGGATAACTCTGATCTCTAATATGACCCCAAAAGAGCATCCATGATATATTTCCCATTTGTTCTGGAGATTTTATTATTCATTTTTCTGTCAAATTATTTAATGAAAACGCTTTACAAATTCGTCAAACTAATTTTTTCTCTTGTAAGAGACAAAGTGTTTCAGAATTAGCATTAATTGCTTCACGGTTAATATATATTGCTTCAGAATTAGTATTAATTACTTTATAATTAACATACATTGCTTCAGAATTAGTATTAAATGCTTCTCAGTATATATTGCTTCAGAACTGGTATCAGTTGCTTCAAAATTAGTATATATTGCTTCAGAATTACTATCAACTGATCGTATCCCACCGAGACAAGGTGACCCAAAAAGAAAAACGAAAGTTTTTCCCTTTTAAAGTTAATTTACAGGAGATGAGGTTACTAGCCCCTTGCTCCCGGCATTTTAGTCGACTCTTACGACACGCATGACGTACGGAAGAAGAATTCTTTTCCATTTCCCCATGGAGATAAGAGGAAATAATGAACAAGAACTATTAAGAAATCAGAAGAAAACCCAGATGAGGGTGTACTCACCTATTTGTGGTTGCAGGGATCGATTCATAGTTCCTGGCCCCGAGGAGTGTGTGTATATATATATATATATATATATATATATATATATATATATATATATATATATATATATATATATATATATATATATATATATATATATATATATGCTTGTATATGCATGTGTAGTGTGACCAAAGTGTAAATAGACGTAGCAAGACATACCTGTCATCCCTCGTGTTTATGAGACAGAAAAAAAGACACAAGGACTCCTATCATCATGTAAAATAATTACAGGAAAATTACAATTATATTGTTAAACTTATTGCATTTGTGGGCAAAAATTTTCCCTGAATGTAATTTTTTTAGTGTGTGCCGTTGTTATAATTCAATAATGAATTTCCAAATTGTTCCTAATACAGTAGGCCTACTTGAATAGCCCATTATCGAGTGAATAATCTCAAGAAAAGATAGCAGATGGCATCGACAGCCAGCAACGAACAAGAAGCAGATTAGCATGCTGAGGTGAAGAAATGAGAGGGGGGGGGGAAGATTAGCCCCTTGGCAACTTCATCGTTGTCAGGTGTGAGTTGCTGTGTGCTGGGAGTATATAGCCTGGAGCGACAGAATGGAGCTCACCATCGTCGACATGAAGGTCCTTGTGCTGTGTGCTCTTGCTGCTGCTACAGCCGCATGGCCCAACTTGGATGTACAAAACGACGCAGCTAGAGGTAAACACTTGGAATTTTACATTTCAATACTCTATTTAAAAGCAGTTTGTAATAAGATGTAGAACAAATAAGTAACAACCAGCCTAACAACTGCTAGCATTTACTAGCAGTTCAGAGAAGATTATGTAGCCGAGGTTTTGGTTATTTCTAGAATATCATCAGGTCAAAGGAGGGACTTTATCTCGGGTAAAGAGGTAGGAGAGTTCAGGTTTCAGACAAGGAAGGGTCAACTCACATGTGTTCTGAAAAATAGATCATATGCCAGTGTACTAGTAAAGGCCGGCATTGATAAAAACAAGTCGTAGACAAACACTCATGTTAGGAACGTGTGTGGTGACCGATTCAACAACACGCCGTCCATGAAAACTGGGTACGCCAGCAGCTTCAACTATGATCTTTGGGGAAAACACTCGCCAGGTCATGCTGCCTTCCCATAATTGTTAGTCATATGTAGTCTAGTGGTCAACAACGTCACAGCGTAACCTCTTATGTAGGTAGAGAGTGAGTTTCCCGAGCTCTAATATTCGGCTAGCTGAGACACTTGGTTGTAACTGAATGGATTCGATCCGTGGTAGAGTGGGCCTAATACTAGAATGGACCATGGCTGAAAGGTGTGTATGGAATTCTAATTCCTGTCCTTAAATTGAAAGGGATTTCAGATTATCCGTTATGCTCCCACTCTTCTACGATAATTTTAGCAATGGTTTTAGTTAAATCAGAAGGATTCATATTAATTAACTAGTGTTTGCAGTGGTTTATTAACAAAATTTTAGGCGAAAGTTCTCATGTACCATGATCAAGTAAAAAATAACCAGAACCAGAGAATCCTGAAGTTTCACATGAGATTAAAAAAAATCTAAATGGGTACAAGAATTAACTTATACTAAAATCAAATAACTTTTTTTTCAGGGGCTTCGACTGCACAGATGCAGCATGATATAAATTATCTGCTGTTCAAAGTTTATGAAGTTCTGCGTGATGGTAATCTCAAGCGACTCGGTGAGACTTTCAACCCTGAAGCCGACACATCTCGCTATACTGACGGTGGAGCCGCTGTCCACAAGCTTATGACGGAACTGAGGGACCACAGGCTCCTCAAACAAAAACACTGGTTCTCCCTCTTCAACACACGACAACGTGAAGAAGCACTTATGCTCTATGATGTTTTGGAAAATAGCAAGGACTGGAAAACTTTCATCAGTAATGCCGCTTATTTCAGAAATCACATGAATGAAGGAGAATTTGTGTATGCCTTGTATGCAGCAGTAACGCACTCTCCACTCACAAAACACGTTGTACTTCCACCACTTTACGAGGTCACCCCACATTTGTTCACAAACAGTGAAGTTATCCAGCAAGCCTATCATGCCAAGATGACTCAGACACCTGGTAAATTCCGATCACACTTCACGGGCAGTAAAAAGAACCCAGAGCAACGTGTAGCATACTTCGGTGAAGATATTGGCCTGAATACTCACCATGTTACTTGGCACTTGGAGTTCCCATTCTGGTGGAATGATGCAAATGAAGGCCACCATCTGAATCGCAAGGGTGAAAACTTCTTCTGGGTACATCACCAGCTCACTGTTCGTTTCGATGCTGAACGTCTGTCAAACTACTTGGATCCCGTTGATGAACTTCACTGGGAAGAAACCATCAAAGAAGGCTTCGCTCCTCACACAACTTACAAGTATGGAGGTGAATTCCCATCTCGTCCTGATAATATTCACTTTGAAGATGTCGACGGTGTCGCACGCATTCGTGACTTGGTCATTCTTGAAACCCGCATTCGTGACGCCATTGCCCATGGATATGTTACTGCCAAAGATGGATCCACTATTGATATAAACAATTCTCACGGAATTGATGTCCTTGGTGATGTAATTGAGTCGTCAACATACAGTCCTAACATCGAGTATTACGGTTCACTCCACAACACAGCTCATATAGTTCTTGGTCGCCAGGGAGACCCACATGGAAAGTACGACTTACCTCCTGGAGTACTGGAACACTTTGAAACTGCCACCCGTGACCCAGCATTCTTCAGGCTCCATAAATACATGGATAATATCTTCAGGGAACACAAGGATCGTCTTACTCCCTACACAAAGGAAGAGTTAGAATTTAGTGGCGTCAAAATTGACAATGTTGTCATTGATGGAACATTAGAAACATATTTTGAAGATTTTGAATATAGTTTGCTAAATGCTGTGGACGACACTGTCGAAATTGATGACGTAGAAATCACTACACTTGTATCACGTTTGAACCACAAGGACTTTTCCTACAAAATTGATGTTGTGAACAACAACGACAGAGAAATGTTGGCAACAGTTCGCATCTTCGCTTTGCCACACCGTGACAACAATGGTATTGTCTACCCATTCAATGAGGGACGCTGGAGAGCCATCGAACTTGACCGGTTCTGGAAGAAACGTAAGTTCCTTTTCAAGTTATTTCTTACATGAAAATTTGTTTTGCTTATAATTTTTAATTATTGATATGTAGATCAAATTATCGCAGTGATATTATACGAAGCATCAAAATGTTTGTCAAGCTATGATGTTTGTATGTTACCTCTTGTTTATATTAATATACATAATACCAAATATATATTCCAACAGTAAGACCTGGTGTGACCCACATCGTGCGAAAGTCCACTGAATCGGCAGTGACTGTCCCTGATGTGCCTAGTTTCCACACATTGATTCAGAAGGCTGACGCAGCTCTCTCCTCTGGCTCCCAGCTCGACCTCCATGAGTACGAGAGTGCTCTAGGACTGCCCAACAGGTTCTTGCTCCCAAAGGGTAACTCAGAAGGTCTGGAATTCGACCTGGTGGTGGTTGTGACCGACGGCTCGGCTGATGCAGCTGTAGATAATCTACATAGAATCTCCAAATTCATCCACTATGGCTACCACGGAGTGTATCCTGACAACCGACCACACGGCTACCCAATGGATCGTCGTGTTGACGATGAACGCATCTTCAATGACCTTCCCAACTTCAAAAAAATTATTGTCAAGATCTTCAACTGTGAATAGAATAATATCACTTTCTCCTAACGAGAGCAGAAATATTTGGGATTTTTTTCAATGTTACTTTGCTTAAAAAATTAATAATATTAGTAAGTAAATAAAGAGATTGTCAAATGATATTGTTATTATACCCAGATTCTTAACACAAAACAACAGTTATTTAATTTTGTTACATTTTCTACTAATTATGCAATTCATGACACATGTTTTCGTTGTCATGGAACCTTTTCGTAGTTTATTTTCAAGAAGAAGTAAAGAACTTTTAACTTCTATTACTATACTTGCATAACTGACAGGGGGAAATATATTTAACAATCCTTGTCCCAGAAAATCTCGCATTCATATTTTTCTAAAAAAGAAAAATGTTGATCTGCTTCATCCTTTAAATGGTAAAGACAATTCTCAAAAGGATATATGTACTAAGTAATTTTTACTATCACAAAGGAATTGCCACACAGTGGCTTCATCAGTCCAATACAAAGAAGAATGGTGAAGATCAAAAGGAGTTTGAGGTAATAAGACCCTCAGCCTGGAGACGATGTAATCTGTCCATCAGTCTCATTAAGACTGATGGACTGATGAAACCAATGTGTGGCGAAGCGTTTCCACATTAAAGATACCCAAATCTTGAACACGTGTCTAATTTATCGAGCGAACCATGTTTACTTTAATGTAAATTTTGCCTACCAACACGGAAGCACGATGGTATTTTCCCCGAAAGGTACGTTCGTCTCTGTGTGTATTTCATACTAACTTATTTTGGTAACTATTTTATAGTTAAAGTATTAATTAGTAGTAGTATACAAGTATAATGCCCGTACTACAGATGACAGGCGTTAAATCTAACAAACCAACCAAGAAGCGCCAGTCAGACAAGTATTTAGCTAATTTTAGAAAATTGGTTAGGCAAATATACGAGTGGGAATGATTGGATCAGATGAGGAATTAATTGTCTTGGTGTTGATAGCGCCACTCTCGTTGCATGGCGTATTTATTTATCTATTGAATCTTCTTTGACTATTATGTTTTATAGGCTACGTGTAAGCGACTCACTCAGCTGCGTCTCTGGATTTGCCAAAACAATGTGAGGCTCAAAGGAGTTGCTCCTCAGCTTCCCCAGCTCTGGTAAGAAGTGTGAACGCTCCGTTCTACCTGGGTCTTGAATGATGCCTTTTTCCCACTGACTTAACCGTTCGGCATGGTGAGTGATCTGTTCTAAACTGATTAATCTCTTCCGGGCAGTCGCGGGCGACCAGAGAGGATACGAGGGTTGGCGCTGTTTTCGTCCATTTATTGTGATGACACTGGCTCCTTTCTTTTTTAATATTCTTGTTTCATTATATGGGCTTCTTGATGGGTTCCTATTTTCTTAGAGATTTGGCGGTTTTATGGTCGATTAATTCCGAAAATAGGTCTGCGGAACTTGCGGTTAGTTCCAGTTGTTGCAGCCCTTAAACCCGACAAGCAAATTAACAAAGCAATATCACTTTGTTCATGCTTTAAATTTAAATTTACTAACGGTGCAAAAAAGGTGACTCATGGCGCTGCACGACCCTTTTGGCTTAGTATAATAATACTAATACTAATAATAATAATAATAATAATAATAATAATAATAATAATAATAATAATAATAATAATAATAATAATAATAATAATAATGATGATGATAATAATAAAAATAATAATAATAATAATATTATTATTATTATTTTTATTATTATTATTATTATTATTATCATTATTATTATTATTATTATTATTATTAATAGCAACAAAAGGATGATGATTAGACTTTTGGATGTGCATGTTTTCAGAGCAACAGACATCATATTATTTAGTTGTAGCTACAGTGAGAGCAAGAGTTAGATGGGGTACACAGAGAACGTCATCAGTAAGAGAAAACTGAAAATTGATAAATTAAATAAGATGAGAGTTAGGGTAAGATATGGGAGAAATATGGACTAGAGAGTGTAGGTAATGAGGAGGAAGTCAAAGAGGTATGAGGTAGATTTAAAAATGCAGTGATAAAGTGTACAGCAGGGAAGGAACAGGAGCGACTAGTGGAATGATTAGGAAAGAGAGTGGTAAGGGAGAAAAAGTTTGCAAATGAAAGTTTTTTTGCAAATTAGAATTCATATAGAGAGGGTGGAGTATACAGAGGAGAGGCAGAAGTATTGTAAAAGAAAAGCAAATGAGAGAGTGGGTGAAGTTTTATCAACAGAATTTGTTGAGAATCAGAAAACTTTTTTGAGTGAGAATAAAAGTTGAGAAAGCCTAGGGAACAAATGTACTTAACAGTTAAAACAAGAAAGGTATTGAGAAGATGGAGGGAACATTTTGAAGCACTATTAAAAGTTGAAAGAGAGAGAGAGAGTGATTTCATGCATTAGGCAAACAGGTATAACATCTTTTTAGGAATGAGGAAGTGCCAGATGTGAATGTAGAAGAGGTGCATGAGGCACTGAGTTGAATGAAATGGGGTTAAGCAGCTAGGATTATGGGAACATTAAGAAATGTTAATAGTAGTTGGGGATATAGTTTTTGCAGTGATTAGTGTATTTGTTACATAAATGTATGGAAGAGTGGAAGATACAGAGAGAATGACAGAAAGTGCGCAAAGCTCATTGTATAAAAGATAAGGGGATAAAAGAGAGTGTAAGAATTATAGGGAAATACGCCTGCAGAGTATACCAGGTAAAGTGTATGTTAGAGTTATTATTGAAAGAATTAGGGGTATGACAGAGAGCAGGATCACAACTGAACAAGGAGGCTCGAGGAAGGGTAAGTGATGTGTAGACCAAGCGTTTGCAGTGAAGCATACTTGTGAACAATATTTAGATAATGGTAAAGAAGTTCTCGCTGTATTTATGGATTTAGAAAAGACATATGACAGGATGATAAGGAAGCAATGTGGAAGAAGGTGCAAATGTATGGAATAGGTGGTAGGTTACTTAAAGCACTTAAGAATTGGTTTAGGCTATGATACATAGGAGAGAGGGAGATTATTTTCCAGTAGAAGTGGGCCTTAGACAGTGACGTGATGCCACCATATATTTTTAGCATTTTTAAATGGGTTGTAGAAGAAGTGGATGGTAGGATGTTGGAGAAAGATGTGGGGTTTAATTATGAAGAATCGAATACAAAGAGGGAGTTATCACAGTGGCCTATTTCCGATGATACGGTGTTTTTTGGAAGATTCTCAGACCAGTTTGGGAGGGTATGTAAAAGAAGGAAATTAAAAGTGAACATAGGGAAGAGTAAGGTAATGAGAATCAAAAAAATAGGTAATGAAGGATTGCATACCAGATTAGAGAGAGGAGTATGGAGGAAGTGTGTTCAGACATTTGTGAGTGGACTTGTTAGCAGACAGGTCTATAAAAGACGAGATGAAGCATAAAACTAACGAGAAGAAAAAGGTGAATGATGCACTGAGACACTGGTGGAGACAAAGAACGTTATCCATAGAGGCAAAAAAAAAGGGGAATTTATGAGAGTACAATAATATTTTTATCATTATTTTTATGATAGTGCAGTGTGCACATGTCTACTCGACAGTGTCGAATAGACACGTGCATATAATTAAGACAAGTATCATGTAAGAACAATGACAACAAGTCGTCTTGTCTGACTGAAATCCAATTATTTCCGAGAACACCTCTCTCATACAGCCGTCATAATGAAATAGGCAGTGCTCTCTGAATGGAGTGTCTAAATAAAGACATGTTAATTGGCTTCAAGACATTGTGGGTGGAACTCTAATTAACGTCTCAGAGGTAAACTAAATGTTGACGGAGGGAGCAGTAGTCAGGAAACTATTATGCATGGCTGTTGGAGTGTGAGCGAGGATACATTCGTGAAGAGATTCAAGGAAAACAGTTTACCGGACTTGAGTCCTGCAGGTCGAAAGTACAATACCTGTTCACTAAAGGAATGTTGTAGTTTGGAGGATCATCTAAACTATGATGTCAACGCTCTTATGGCAAGACAGCGATTGAATAAATAATGGTGAATGTGCTTCTTTATTTCAGAGGGAGGGGGTGACCCTTTATCGGTAGAAGACGGTCGGTGAGTTAAGAATACTAGTAAAGTAAAAGAACATAAGTGCAACTAATGTGACATTTTATTGTGGCAACGTTTCGCTCTCCAGGACCTTTATCAAGCCGTTACGGCTTGACAAATCTCCTGGAGAGCGAAACATTGCCAAAATAAAATGTCACATCAATTGCACTTGTGTCCTTTTACTTTACATATTTTCGGTAATTCTACCAACATATATACAAAAATACTAGTACTGAGTATGGTAAAGTAATTATAGTTAGTATTTCATAAATTAACTCATACGATGAAACGTAGTGCAGATCCCTGCTTTAGCTTGCTCAAGCCTCGTCTTCACTTCAAAGATGTATTATATGATTAAGAATTAATTTCATCTTCATAAATCATTGCTCTACAGGCTGCCTTCAACCTGTCAATCTATTAAAGAAATAATCACTTTTCTTGCAGTTAAATGACTCCTCTGCTATAATTAACAGAGATGCTATACTTAGTTTATGGAATTAACTAACAGGGAAAGATCTAGTTAAGGGTATATGCCTTTTGCTTATTATTTTTTTCGTGGTTTGTAAAATGCTTGGCATATCGTGTTATATTTGTTATTATTTTCGTGTTACGTTTGTATCGTTATTATAAATCAAAATGCCAGCTGTTCCTTATACACTAGGCCTATTCATGTTGTCTCTTATCAAGTGGATAATCTCAAGATAATAGTAGTCATCGACGGTCAGCAACGGACGAGAAGGGAGATTAGCATGGAGGGGTGATGGGAGGAGGAAGATTAGCACAAAGGCAGTATCACAGGTTTGAGTTACTGGGGCCACGGAGTATAAAGCTTGGCTCGACAGAACGGAGCTCACCATCACCACCATGAAGGTCCTGGTGTTGTGTGCTCTTGTTGCTGCTGCTGCAGCTGCCCAGCCCAACTTCGACTACCAGAACGATGCAGCAGGAGGTGAGTGCACGAAATTCTATATTTCAGTATTATATATAATATTAGTATATTACATTAGGTAAGGTTTTTGAGGTTCTTTTGGTACAAAATTATTAATTTTTACATTAATATAAATGAAAAAAAAATGTCTTTAAACATATACCCATCATGGAAGGTTCCTTGATGTTGGTGAGGGGCTCTTGATTTAGGGAATTGCATCTGTGCTCCAGGTCCCCGAATTAAGCCTGAATGCCTTCCACATCCCCCCTCGGGAGCTGTATAATCCTACGGGTTTAGCGCTTCCCCCTTGATTATAATAATAATTTAAACGTATAAGAGAAAATTTTAGAAAAGAGTTAATTTTAAACGAGTTCTTGCTAATGACCAGTTTTACTTATTGGGCATATATATACACACACACACACACACACACACACACACACACACACACACACACACACACATATATATATATATATATATATATATATATATATATATATATATATATATATATATATATATATATATATATATATGTATATATGTATATATATATATATATATATATATATATATATATATATATATATATATATATATATATATATATATATATATATATATATATGATACATGTTTGTGCAAAGGAATATAATAGTCAGGTATACATACCAAAATCCCCTTTATATGCAAAGCATTGCTGACAAACTTAAATTTAGCTTAAGATTAATAAGGCAACAACAGTACATATGATCATCAGGTGAGTTACAATGATTACAAGAGAACTGAGTATTCTATTAGGTTGTGCTATATGACTAATAAGTTTTGCAGAGAAGAATTTCAGTTTTGTTTATTAACCTTAGGTGATTAACATTTGAGATGAATACAAATATAAAGAATAACTATATATTGATTATAAAGTTTTACCTATGTCCGTGATATTGAGTAAATGCAAATATATGAAGAGTTTTTATGAGGATAGTGAGGCTCTGGTTAGAGTAAGTAGGAGAGAAGGAGATTATTTCCCAGTAAAAGTCGGCCTTAGACAAGGATGTGTGATGTCACCGTGGTTGTTCAATATATTTATAGATGGGTTTGTAAGAGAAGTGAATGCTCGGGTGTTGGCAAGAGATGTGGGATTAAAGAATAGAGGATATAAAGAATTGAGGATATAAGAGTAAGGTGATGATGAAAAAAATAGGTAACGAAAGATTTGATATCAGATTGGAGGGAGAGAGCATGAAGGAGGTGAATGTGTTCAGATATTTAGGAGTGGACGTGTCACCTCGTCTATGAAAGACGAGGTGAATCATAGAATTGACGAGGGGTAAACGTGAGTGTTGCACTGAGGAGTATGTGGAGACAAACAACTTTGTCCACGGAAGCAAAGAGGTAAATGTATGAGAGTATAGTTAACAAACCCTCTTTTATGGTGTGAAACATGGGTTATGAATGTTGCATCAAGGAGAAGGCTGGAGGCAGTGGAAATGTCTTGTCTGAGGGCAATGTGTGGTGTGAATCTAATGCAGAGAATTCGCAGTTTGGAAATAATGCTGATGAACGGGATTACCAAAGCTATTATCCAGAGGGCTGAGGAGGGGTTGTTGAAGTGGTTCAGACTTGTAGAGAAGCTGGAACAAAATAGAAATACTTCGAGAGTGCATAAATCTAACAATATTTTTCAGTTAATTTTTTAAAAATGCTTAAAATTAGATGTAGAGATGATACAAGGCTACTGAAAAATCTTAAGAAACATTCCAGTACTCTTTCAAAACTAATAATCCCGTAACCCTTAAAAACTTCAAAGCACATGATTCATTCTTCTCTGCACATTTTTTCTTTTTAAATTTCAGGCGCTTCTACAGCTCAAAAGCAGCACGACATAAATTATCTGCTGTTCAAAGTTTATGAAGTTCTGCGTGATGGTAACCTGAAGCGACTCGGTGAAACCTTCAACCCGGAAGCTGACACATCTCGCTATACTGACGGTGGAGCCGCTGTCCAGAAGCTTCTGACGGAGCTGAGGGACCATAGGCTCTTGGAACAAAAACACTGGTTCTCTCTCTTCAACACACGACAACGTGAAGAAGCACTTATGCTCTATGATGTTTTGGAACATAGCAAAGACTGGCAAACTTTCATCAGTAATGCCGCTTATTTCAGAAACCGCATGAATGAAGGAGAATTTGTGTACGCATTGTATGCAGCAGTAACGCACTCTCCACTCACCAAATACGTTGTACTTCCACCGCTTTACGAGGTCACCCCACATTTGTTCACAAACAGTGAAGTTATCCAGCAAGCCTACCATGCCAAGATGACTCAGACACCTGGAAAGTTCACATCAGAATTTACCGGCAGTCAAAAGAACCCAGAACAACGTGTAGCGTACTTCGGTGAAGATATTGGCTTGAATACCCACCACGTTACTTGGCACTTGGAGTTCCCATTCTGGTGGAATGACAAACATGAAAGTCACCATCTCGATCGGAAAGGAGAAAACTTCTTCTGGGTACATCACCAGCTCACTGTTCGTTTTGATGCTGAACGTCTGTCTAACTATTTGGATCCTGTTGAAGAACTTCATTGGGAAAAGCCAATTAAGGAAGGCTTCTCACCCCATGCAACTTACAAGTTTGGTGGCTACTTCCCTTCTCGTCCTGATAATATCCTCTTTCAAGACGTGGACGGTGTAGCACGCATACGTGACATGATTATATATGAGAGCCGCATTCGTGATGCAATTGCTCATGGATATGTTATAGCCAAGGATGGATCCATCATTGATATAAAAACTGCACGTGGTATTGATATTCTTGGTGATGTTATCGAATCTTCTACGTACAGTCCTAACGCTGAGTATTACGGCTCTCTCCACAACACAGCTCACATAATACTTGGTCGCCAAGGAGATCCACAGGGCAAATATGGTTTGCCTCCAGGAGTCTTGGAGCACTTTGAAACTGCCACCCGTGACCCAGCATTCTTCAGACTACATAAATATATGGACAATATTTTCAGGGAACATAAGGACAGTCTCACTCCCTACACTAAGGAAGAGTTAGAATTTGGAGGTGTGGCTATTGAAAATGTTGTCATAGATGGAGCACTTGAAACTTATTTTGAAGATTTTGAATATAGTTTGCTCACTGCCGTGGATGACACAGTCGAAATTGATGACGTAGACATTACTACAACGGTGTCCCGTTTGAACCACAAGGACTTTTCCTACAAAATTGATGTCATGAACAATAATGATAAAGAAGTGTTGGCAACAGTTCGTATCTTCGCTTTGCCACATCGTGACAACAATGGTATTGTCTACCCATTCAACGAGGGACGCTGGAGAGCCATCGAGTTGGACAGGTTCTGGAGAAAATGTAAGTTATTTAAAGCAATATTTTTACATGCAAATGCAAGTTTTTAAATGGATAAGTTTATTTAAATGAAAGCTTTATTCTGATCTTGTAAAAGAATGACGAAAAATCTTCCTGTTGCTCTCATATTTTTCAACTTTTCAAAGTAAATATTTATATGTATTTAATTGAGATTTTCTCTACATATCAACAGTAAGACCTGGTGTGAACCACATCGTACGTAAGTCAACTGAATCGGCAGTAACGGTCCCTGACGTCCCAAGTTTCCAGTCACTGATACAGAAGGCTCACGCTGCCCTCACCTCTGGTGGCCAACTCGACCTTGACAAATATGAGAGTGCACTTGGACTGCCAAACAGGTTCTTGCTTCCCAAGGGTAACTCAGATGGTATGGAGTTCGACCTGGTAGTGGCTGTGACCGACGGCACGGCTGACGCTGCCGTGGACAATCTTCATAGAAACTCCAAATTCAACCATTACGGCTACCAAGGAGTGTATCCCGACAACCAGCCACATGGTTACCCTCTTGATCGTCGTGTCGACGATGAGCGCATCTTCCACGAAATTTCCAACTTTAAACAAATTACTGTTAAGGTCTATAATCATGCTTAAAATGCGATACACGAGCAGAAAGAATTAGAAGAAATATACCATGGAAATTCTGTGTTCAATGTTTACATCAACTTTGCAATAAGCAAATAAAGATGTTCTGATATATATTACTTTTATTAAAGCCAAATTGTTTCCTCAGTCTTTTTTTTTTTTTAGACTATTGTTACATTTCTGTCTAACTGTATATTAATGTTAAAATTAGTAACTTAAATGAATAGAAGTACTTAGAGAAACAGAAAGAAGGAATCAGTTTGTTATATAGTTGAAGTTAGAATAGAAAATCAAAAGGCTCTCTTTTCTCGAACCTGTTTTCACTACGGTAAGAGCTGCCATGAGAAAACGTATGAAGAAAATCATACTACATTGAAAAACTCGTATATAAATTTAAAGAACATGAAAATAATATTGAATGCTCCCTAATTTCTCTACTCCTATGACACTTTTGTTTGAGAGAGACGAACATGATCTCCACAAGATTCTGATTTTTTTCCTCTCTGGTCAGTACTGCATATTTTCACTTGCTGTACACTGCTCAAAGTGAGTGACAAACTGTGTTTTAATAAGGTCCAAATACGGTACAAGTTTAAAGCCGATCAGAAGAGTTGTTCTTCAGTAATTGACTTTATTCCATCAGTTCCATCGTTTCTTTAGCTATTTGGGCCTGTCTTTTTTGGGTTATCATTGTCGGTAATATTTTGAAGCCGGAAGAAGCATTCATAAGTTAGCGAAAAAAAAAATTAATATCGCTAATTTTTTAATAAAATTTTCAAACTGGGACCTATGCCACCCAATGGAAGTGTGAGAGCTGTGTTTAGGCAACCGTACCGGTGGTGAAAGTTTGAAGTCTATCAGATGAGTCATTCTTTATCCATGGTACGAATTTTGTCGATTGCAAGTTTTTTTCCTGCACGCAAATGAAAATTAATTCGTACTACCTTGGCCTTAAGATACATTAGCCATTAAACTGAAGTGGTTCCAGAGGAGTAAACTGAAAATTATTTAATTTGGTTTAGCAGGAATAAAAACGATCGAAGAATTTAAAGACAAAACTATAACAGAAATTTCGAGTTTTGTGAAGCTGAATGAGATGAAAAAGCTTACAATGATTTAGACTTTGTGAAAAAATGTTGTTAATGTTCCAGTAACGACTGCATCTACAGACCACAACATTTCTGCTTGAAAACGAATTAAAATTTACCTCAGATATTTTCAAGCCTCATTAAAGTTGTAAAGCTTATCCTCTTCAATTAACAGAAAAATAATTATTGCAAAGTCTTCAGAGCAAACCAGAATTTTATAACAATTACAAAACAGTTTGCTAGAAAAGAGAAGCATTTTATACTAGTGCTAATATTTCCCGTTTTACTTCTTAAATGAGTCCAATAAAATCTAGTTAACATTTCTACTTCATTTTTATCAAAAAACTTAACAGTGTCATTTGTTTACCTTGCCAATTTTATCACTTCACTCTACTGAGGACTTATATTAAATAGGATTTAATCGGTGTAAAACAGATTTTTTGCACATTATACATAAAGCAATCTTCACAATTATCATTATACTAAGTAGAGAAATATTGCTTCATTGTTGCACAAGTGAACTGGGATATTTTTAATTTCTTTCTGCTTATTTCTAGCTCATCCTTGAAAAAATATAATATGTTTCCAATTTGCTTCTTGCTCTTTATTCATAATTTTATTTGACTGTTCTTTGAATAATATGTATTATTTGATTATAATTATTTTCATTCATAATATCCTGTCACTGCTTATGATTTTTATATGGCATCATTTTTGCCCATTTTATATCCTAATGTTACTAATTTTTTGTCGTAATGTTTAAATATTTTATAATTCCATTTATTTTGGCTGCTACCTTTTCGTAACAAATTCTTTGTTCAGAATTTTTTACGTATGCTTAAATCCTAATATTTTCATTATTGTTTGAGTACCTATCTAGAACGATATCTTTTTTTTTTTTCTTATTCGCCGGTATTCTCCCGGCCCGGGTCTTTTCCAAGTAGTGGTGACCCGGCCTTGGCTCCCTATCTGGGGAGTGTCTCGAGACTTAAGTCTCCCATGGGAGGAGGTACAAGTACCCCCTCATCTTTAGGACCAACTGTCCCCAGGCCTAGCCACATTCCCCGCCCTCACGGGGCTCGTAGGGAGAAGATAGGCCTCTGGTCTGCCATCTGCCCCGCCCCAAAGGGGCTCGTGGGGATGGCAGTCTTGTGAGCTGCAGATGGTAGCAAGCTCAGGCCTTTGATAGAACGATATCTTTCACTCATGGCCGTATATGCACTAGGCTTTTGCTTTACATTCATCTACTTATTCTTCTGTTGTATTATATTTTTTTAAACTAATCATTCCAGCTAAAATCTGTGCTTCGCTGCTGACAGAATTTATCACATATTTTCTTTACATTCTTTTTTCTTTTTGGTTTGTAGATCTCTCTTGATATTAATATGAATAATGTTTTCTTTAATTTAGCAATATATATACTAATTTTCTTTCTCCACTATTTTTCCGCTAGTTCTTACTTAAGTTCTTACTTAACTAGCGGAAACTAGCCAATTTTTAGTATTATATATAAAATTTCCTACTCTTCGTCCACTGTGTTTCCCGTACGTCATTCATTATGAATTTATTATATTTTTTCTTACCCTCACTTTATATTTTTAAGACACCTGTTTATTAGCAGATAGGAAAAAACAGGATGCATATAAAGAAAGCAGGACCTGCATCAGTGAGGCAATATCAGTATCGGTAAGGTAGGATGAGAATCAGTAAAGTATTATTAGTATCAGTGAGGCAGGACCAGTATCCGAGAGGCAGATCTAACATTAGTGAAGCAGGACCAATATCCGTGAGGCCGATTTAATATCAGTGAGGCTGGAAGTGTCAGGCTTGAGAACATTGTATTTGTACCCCCAGATACATAGAGACAGATTTCAGTATTATTGCTACATAACCTATTCAGAATGATTTCAAAAACTAGCTAAGTAGCCAATCATAGTTTCTATTGATACAAAAATCCTGATGAAAAAGAGGAAAGATCAGTTGAAAATGTAACAATAATGGTGAAGTTGAGATATAAAATAATTCGGAAAATATAATAAAAATTTGCTCATAATATTTTTATTTGCCAACAAAGAGTGTTTTGTAAACAAAATTAAACTGACAAGAAGTTTTTTAAATTTTTCATTTTAAATGGTGTCAGTGGCGTACCTAAGGTACGGCAAGTATGGCACGTGCCCTGGGCACCACCTGAAGGGGGGCGCCACTTGAAAGGGGGCGCCACTGAGCAGTTTTTATTAAAGTCAGACAAGTCATCCTCTGATAGTGAAAAAAAAAATTCATAAGATGTTTGATCTGTCTTTGATTATCATGGGTGAGAAGCACTAGGATGACTAGATTGTAATATTAAGTAAAAATAATGCTGGAAGCTACATGATCACAAACCTCACAGTGCCACTGCTCAGTGCCAACTGGCAGTAAGACCATTCTCCTGCGCAAACTAGTAATTTTCATGTAGTGCCAAAATTTGTTACTTAAAAGAAAAACGAGCTTGATGTAGATACACCCCTGAATGGTGTTAAAAATTTTAATGATTGTAGACTTTAACAACAGTTTGGTGGAAGTTAGAGAGGTCGTGGAAGATGCGTTCATCATCAACACGACGATCCAACGGGTAGCCATGTGGTCGGTGGTCGGGATACACTCCATCGTAGCCGTAGTGGTTAAATTTGGTATTAGTATGTAGATCATCAACTGCTGCGTCTGCCTTGCCGTCAGTCACAGCAACAACCAGATCGAACTCCAGACCTTGTGAGTTACCCTTGGGAAGCAAGAACCTGTTAGGCAGTCCAAGTGCACTCTCGTACTGATGAAGGTCAAGCTGGCTACCAGAGGAGAGTGCATCATCAGTCTTCTTTATCAATGAATGGAAACTGGGCACGTCAGGGACAGTCACTGCCGACTCAGTGGATTTGCGTACAATGTGGTTCACACCAGGACTCACTGTATGGAAAAGGAAACATAAATTTAAAAAAAAATAAGCTTAACAATTAGGGCCAATATTTTAATTTCGTCATTCCAAATAATTCTCATTCATTGAAAATATACTTACGCTGTTTCCAGAACCTATCCAGCTCGACGGCTCTCCAGCGTCCCTCGTTGAATGGGTAGACAATACCATTGTTGTCACGATGTGGCCAGGCGAAGATACGCACTGTTGCCAACACTTCGTGATCATTATTGTTGGTTACGTCAATGTTGAAGGAAAAGTCTTTGTGGTTCAGACGTGATACAACTGTAGTAATATCCACGTCATCTATTTCAACGGTGTCATCGACAGCTGTGAGAAGACTGTATTCATAATCCTCAAAGAAGGTCTCCAGTGTACCGTCAATGGCAACATTGTCGATAGCAACACCACTGAATTCCAACTCATCTTTCGTGTAAGGAGTAAGGCTATCCTTATGTTCTCTGAAGATATTATCCATATATTTATGTAATCTAAAGAATGCTGGGTCGCGGGTAGCAGTTTCAAAGTGTTCCAGTACTCCAGGAGGTAAGTTGTATTTTCCATGTGGGTCTCCTTGGCGACCAAGCACCACGTGAGCTGTGTTGTGAAGTGAACCGTAGTACTCGACGTTAGGGCTATATTTAGAGGATTCAATGACATCACCGAGTACATCAACGCCATGAGAATTTTTTATGTCAATAATAGATCCATCTCTAGCAGTAACATACCCATGGGCAATAGCATCATGAATACGTTTCTCAATAATGAGTAAGTCACGAATACGAGCGACTCCGTCGACATCCTCATAGTGAATATTATCAGGACGAGATGGGAATTCTCCTCCATACTTGTAAGTTGTATGAGGAGCGAATCCCTCTTCGATGGTTTCTTCCCAGTGAAGTTCATCAACGGGATTCAAGTGATTGGACAGACGTTCAGCATCGAAACGAACAGTGAGTTGGTGATGTACCCAGAAGAAGTTTTCACCCTTACGATCCAGATGGTGGCCTTCATGTTTGTCTTCCCACCAGAATGGGAACTCCAAGTGCCAAGTAACGTGGTGGGTATTCAAGCCAATATCTTCGCCGAAGTATGCTACACGTTGCTCTGGGTTCTTTTTGCTGCCAGTAAAGTGAGATCTGAATTTACCAGGGGTTTGAGTCATCTTGGCATGATAGGCTTGCTGGATAACTTCACTGTTTGTGAACAAGTGCGGTGTGACCTCGTAAAGTGGTGGAAGTACAATGTGCTTGGTGAGTGGAGAGTGCGTTACTGCTGCATACAATGCGTAAACAAATTCTCCTTCATTCATGCGGTTTCTGAAATAAGCGGCATTGCTGATGAAAGTTTGCCAGTCCTTGCTATGTTCCAAAACATCATAGAGCATAAGTGCTTCTTCACGTTGTCGTGTATTGAAGAGGGAGAACCAATGTTTTTGTTCCAGGAGCCGGTGGTCCTTTAGTTCCTTTGCAAGTATGTGAACCGCAGCTCCATCGTCTGAATAGTGAGACGTGTCGGCTTCAGGGTCGAATGTCTTAGCAAGATTTTTCAAGTTATCATCACGAAGAACTTCATAGACCTTGAACAGCAGGTAGTTTACGTCATGTTGTTTCTGAGTATCAGATGCACCTGGAAAATACAGTATTTATGTTTCTAATAACTGCCATACTCCTAAAGAATCTAGGTATAATAATGCTTCACCTTTTGAAACGTGAATCCATTACTTAATAGGTTTCTGGAAGACGAGATTTTTTACAAAATCGAAGACAAATAGTGGTTTTATTTCAACGAATTTGATATGGACATGAATTATTTAATGACATACTCAGAGGTTTCGTTTATTTTTATTTAGTAACAAAAAAAAGTTTCTATTTCCCAATTTCTCGAAATGAAAATGATTGATTTTATAATTGTAGGTGGTATGGTTTACGAAAAGGATTGAAAAATATAAATGTCACAGAAACCATAAAATCATTTAAGGTAATATTTATAAATTATCGCCTCATGGTGTCTCACTGATTCTTAACCATGACTGAAAGTGTCACCGTTTTAATAGCTAAAATGGGCTAAAGTTTGTATTAGCCTGCTTCCTTGTGTCAGACACTCTCAGTAAATCAGTCTATTATCACAAGTATATTTAAAATAGCTTAAGTCAAGTACTCACCACCTGCATCGTCGCTTTGAAAGCCGGAACTCGGCCAAGCAGCGGCAGCAGCCACGAGAACACATACCACCAAGAGCTTCATGTTGGCGATGGTGAGCGGCCACCCGCTACATCAGGTTTTATACCAACACACGCCAGCCAACCCTTACCACTCAGATAACACCAAGGCTGCCTACGTGACTCCTTTTTTCATCGACATCAAAAGTGTCAACACCCTCTCACTGCTCGCTTGGTTATTATCAGTGCTTCTTTCTCTTAGTTCGTTGGCCTACGGAGAGTGTAAGGAAGGTACTTGTTTGAGAGCCTCTCTTGGCCAAGGTCCTCACTTGAACTTTACCTCATACAGATACCGCAGAAGCAACTGTAAAGTATAGCTGTGACAGCAAGAAGTTTCATCTGGTTCATTGAAGTTCTCCTTGCTTAGGTCGAAGATTTGTTTTAGGTAACTGTGATAACAATAATCCTTAATTTATTAACGCAAGCGTAATAATAAAAGTAGATAATAATGATAATATAATAGCGATAATAATATTAACATAGCAATAATAATAAATGTCATAATAATAATAATAATAATAATAATAATAATAATAATAATAATAATAATAATAATAATAATAATAATAATAATAATAATAATAATAATAATAATAATAATAATAACAACAATAATAATAACAATAATAATAATAATAATAATAATAATAATAATAATAATAATAGTAGTGCAAATACAACATTATCTTTTTTTATTTACACATCGGCCGTTTCCCACCAAGGCAGGATGGCCCGAAAAAGAAAAACTAATAATTCACTCCATCACTGTCTTGCCAGAGGGGTGCTTTACACTACAGTTATAAAACTGCAACATTAACACCCCTCCTTCATAGTGCAGGCACTGTACTTCCCATCTTCAGGACTGAAGTCCGGCCTGCCGGTTTCCCTGAATTCTTTCATAAATGTTACCTTGCTTACACTCCAACAGCACGTCAAGGTATAAAACCATTTGTCTCCACTTGCTCCTCAAGCACGCTTGCCGGAAGTCCAAGCCCCTCGCACACAAAACCTCCTTTACCCCCTCCCTCCAACTTTTCCTATGCCGACCCCTACCCCGCCTTCCCTCCACTACAGATCTGTGTACTCTCGAAGTCATTCTATTTCGTTCCATCCTCACTACATGTCCAAACCATCTCAATAACCGTCCTCAGCCCTCTGGATAATAGTTTTGGTAATTCCACACCTCCTAATCTCCAAACTATGGATTCTCTGCATTATATTCACACCACACATTGCTCTCAGACATGACATCTCCACTGGCTCCAGCCTTCTCCTTGTTGCAACATTCACAACCCATGCCTCACATCCATACTATACTCTCGCACATTCCCCTCTTTGCTTTCATGGATAAAGTTCTTTGTCTCCACAGATTCCTCAGTGCACCACTAACCTTTTTCCTCCTCGTCAATTCTATGATTCACCTCTTCCTTCATAGACACATCTGCTGACACGTCCACTCCTAAATATCTGAACACATTCACCTCATCGTACTCTCTCCCCCCAATTTGATATCAAATATTCCGTTACCTGTTTTTTTTCCTCAACGCCTTACTCTTTCCTATATTCACTTTTAACTTCTTTCTGTTACATACCCTACCAAACTTGTCCACCAGCCTCTGCAACTTCTCTTCAGAATCTCCCAAAAGCACAGTGCCATCAGCAAAGAGTAACTGTCACAACTCCCACTTTGTGTTAGATTCTTTATCTTGAGTTTGGGAGTGTGTGTAAAGGTAGAAAGCTGAAAGTGAACATAGAGAAGAGTAAGGTGACGAGGGTATCAAATGATTTAGATGAAAAAAAATTGGATACCAAATTGGGGAGGAGTATGGAAGAAGTGAATATTTTCAGATATTTGGGAGTTGATGTGTCAGCGGATGGATTTATGAAGGATGAGGTTAATCATAGAATTGATGAAGGTAAAAAGGCAAGTGGTGCGTTGAGGTATATGTGGAGACAAAGAAACGTTATCTATGGAGGCAAAGAAGGGAATGTATGATAGCATAGTAGTACCATTGCTCTTATATGGGTGTGAAGCTTGGGTGGTAAATGCAGCAGCGAGGAAACGGTTGGAGGCAGTGGAGATGTCCTGTCTAAGGGCAATGTGTGGTGTAAATATTATGCAGAAAATTCGGAGTGTGGAAATTAGGAGAAGGTGTGGAGTTAATAAAAGTATTAGTCAGAGGGCTGAAGAGGGGTTGTTGAGGTGGTTTGGTCATTTAGAGAGAATGGATCAAAGTAGAATGACTTGAAGAGCTAATAAATCTGTAGGGAAAGAAGGCGGGATAGGCGTCCTCCTCGAAAAGGTTGGAGGAAGGGGGTAAACTAGGTTTTGTGGGCGAGTGGCTTGGACTTCCAGCAAGCGTGCGTGAGCATGTTAGATAGGAGTGAATGGAGACGAATGGTATTTGGGACCTGACGATCTGTTGGAGTGTGAGCAGGGTAATATTTAGTGAAGGGATTCAGGGAAACCGGTTATTTTTATATAGCTGGACTTGAGTCCTGGAAATGGGAAGTACAATGCCTGCACTTTAAAGGAGGGGTTTGGGATATTGGCAGTTTCGAGGGATAAGTTGTGTATCTTTATACGTATATACTTCTAAACTGTTGTGTTCTGAGCACCTCTGCAAAAACAGTGATTATGTGTGAGTGATATGAAAGTGTTGAATGATGATAAAAGTATATTCTTTTTGGGGATTCTCTTTCTTTATGGATCACTCGGTGGGAGACGACCACTTGTTAATATATATATATATATATTATATATATATATATATATATATATATATATATATATATATATATATATATATATATATATATATATATATATGTATATATATATATACATATAAATATATATATATATATATATATATATATATATATATATATATATATATATATATATATATATATATATATATATATATATATATGTATATACATATAAATATATATATATATATATATATATATATATATATATATATATATATATATATATATATATATATATATATATATATATATATATATATATATATATATATATATTTCAACAAGTTGGCCGTCTCCCACCGAGGCAGGGTGACCCAAAAAAGAAAGAAAATTCCCAAAAAGAAAATGCTTTCATCATCATTCAACACTTTCACCACACTCACACATAATCACTGTTTTTGCAGAGGTGCTCAGAACACAACAGTTTAGAAGCATATACGTATAAAGATACACAACATATCCCTCCAAACTGCCAATATCCCAAACCCCTCCTTTAAAGTGCAGGCATTGTACTTCCCATTTCCAGGACTCAAGTCCGACTATATGAAAATTGAAAATAACCGGTTTCCCTGAATCCCTTCACTAAATATTACCCTGCTCACACTCCAACAGATCGTCAGGTCCCAAGTACCATTCGTCTCCTTTCACTCCAATCTAACAAGCTCACGCACGCTTGCTGGAAGTCCAAGCCCCTTGCCCACAAAACGTCCTTTACCCCCTCTCTCCAACCCTTTCGAGGAGGACCCCTACCTCGCCTTCCTTCCCCTATAGATTTATATGCTTTCCATGTCATTCTACTTTGATCCATTCTCTCTAAATGACCAAACCACCTCAACAACCCCTCTTCTGCCCTCTGACTAATACCTTTATTAACTCCACACCTTTTCCTAATTTCCACACTCCGAATTTTCTGCATAATATTTACACCACACATTGCCCTTAGACAGGACATCTCCACTGCCTCCAACCGTCTCCTCGCTGCTGCATTTACCACCCAAGCTTCACACCCATATAAGAGTGTTGGTACTACTATACTTTCATACATTCCCTTCTTTGCCTCCATAGATAACGTTTTTTGACTCCACATATACCTCAATGCACCACTCACCTTTTTTCCCTCATCAATTCTATGATTAACCTCATCCTTCATAAATCCATCCGCCGACACGTCAACTCCCAAGTATCTGAAAACACTTACTTCTTCCATACTCCTCCTCCCCAGTTTGATATCCAATTTTTCTTTATCTAAATCATTTGATACCCTCATCACCTTACTCTTTTCTATGTTCACTTTCAACTTTCTACCTTTACACACATTCCCAAACTCATCCACTAACCTTTGCAATTTTTCTTAAGAATCTCGCATAAGCACAGTATCATCAGCAAAAAGTAACTGTGTTAATTCCCATTTTGAATTTGATTCCCCATAATTTAATCCCACCCCTCTCCCGAACACCCTAGCATTTACTTCTTTTACAACCCCATCTATAAATATATTAAACAACCATGGTGACATTACACATCCCTGTCTAAGACCTACTTTTGCCGGGAAGTAGTCCCCCTCTCTTCTACACACCCTAACCTGAGCCTCACTATCCTCATAAAAACTCTTTACAGCATTTAGTAACTTACCACCTATTCCATATACTTGCAACATCTGCCACATTGCTCCCCTATCCACTCTATCATATGCCTTTTCTAAATCCATAAATGCAATAAAAACTTCCCTACCTTTATCTAAATACTGTTCACATATATGCTTCAATGTAAACACTTGATCTACACATCCCCTACCCACTCTGAAACCTCCTTGCTCATCCGCAATCCTACATTCTGTCTTACCTCTAATTGTTTCAATTATAACCCTACCATACACATTTCCTGGTATACTCAATAAACTTATTCCTCTATAATTTTTACAATCTCTTTTGTCCCCTTTCTCTTTATATAAAGGGACTATACATGCTCTCCGCCAATCCCTAGGTACCTTCCCCTCTTTCATACATTTATTAAACAAAAGTACCAACCACTCCAACACTATATCCTCCCCTGCTTTTAACATTTCTGTCATGATCCCATCAGTTCCAGCTGCTTTACCCCCTTTCATTCTACGTAATGCCTCACGTACCTCCCCCACACTTACATTCTGCTCTTCTTCACTCCTAAAAGATGGTATACCTCCCTGACCAGTGCATGAAATTACCACCTCCCTTTCTTCCTCAACATTTAAAAGTTCCTCAAAATATTCTCGCCATCTACCTAATACCTCCCTCTCCCCATCTACGAATTCCCCTACTCTACTTTTAACTGACAAATCCATACTTTCCCTAGGCTTTCATAACTTGTTTAACTCACTCCAAAATTTTTTCTTATTTTCATTAAAATTTCTTGACAGTGCCTCTCCCACTCTATCATCTGCTCTCCTTTTGCACTCTCTCACCACTCTTTTCACCTTTCTTTTACTGTCCATATACTCTGCTTTTCTTATAACACTTCTGCTTTGTAAAAACCTCTCATAAGCTAACTTTTTCTCTTTTATCACACCCTTTACTTCATCATTCCACCAATCACTCCTCTTTCCACCTGCCCCCACCCTCCTATAACCACAAACTTCTGCCCCACATTCTAATACTGCATTTTTAAAACTATTCCAACCCTCTTCAACCCCCCCCCCCCCACTACTCATCTTTGCACTAGCCCACCTTTCTGCCAACAGTCGCTTATATCTCCCCCGAACTTCCTCCTCCCTTTGTTTCTACACTTTCACCTCGCTCTTACTTGTTGTTGCCACCTTCCTCTTTTCCCATCTACCTCTTACTCTAACTGTAGCTACAACTAAATAATGATCCGATATA
Source organism: Cherax quadricarinatus (assembly GCF_038502225.1). Lineage (NCBI taxonomy): Eukaryota > Metazoa > Arthropoda > Malacostraca > Decapoda > Parastacidae > Cherax > Cherax quadricarinatus. The sequence continues at coordinate 2,938,714 of NC_091351.1, read as the reverse complement.
TCAGTTACCCCTCTATAAACATGTACATCCTGGAGCCTACCCATCAACCTTTTATCCACCAATACATAATCTAACAAACTATTTTCATTACGTGCTATATCATACCTTGTATATTTATCTAACCTCTTTTTCATAAAATATATATTACTTATTACCAAATCTCTTTCTACACATAGCTCAATTAAAGGCTCCCCATTTACATTTACCCCTGGCACCCCAAATTTACCTACTACCCCCTCCATAACATATTTACCCACTTTAGCATTGAAATCCCCAACCACCATTACTCTCACACTTGATTCAAAACTCCCCACGCATTCACTCAACATTTCCCAAAATCTGTCTCTCTCCTCTACACTTCTTTCTTCTCCAGGTGCATACACGCTTACTATAACCCACTTTTCACATCCAATCTTTATTTTACTCCACATAATCCTTGAATTAATACATTTATAGTCCCTCTTTTCCTGCCATAGCTCATCCTTCAACATTATTGCTACTCCTTCTTTAGCTCTAACTCTATTTGAAACCCCAGACCTAATCCCATTTATTCCTCTCCATTGAAACTCTCCCACCCCCTTCAGCTTCGTTTCACTTAAAGCCAGGACATCCAGCTTCTTCTCATTCATAACATCCACAATCATCTCTTTCTTATCATTTGCACAACATCCACGCACATTCAGACTTCCCACTTTGACAATTTTCTTCTTATTATTCTTTTTAGTAATCTTTACAGGAAAGGGGGTTACTAGCCCATTGTTCCAGGCATTTCAGTTGACTTTTACAACACGCATGGCTTACGGAGGAAAGATTCTTATTCCACTTCCCCATGGATATAAAAGGAAAAGTAATAAGATCAAGAACTATTAAGATAAAATCAAAGAAAACTCAGATGAGTGTGTATAAATAAACGTGTACATGTATGTGTAGTGTGACCTAAGTGTAAGTAGAAGTAGCAAGACGTACCTGTAATCTTGCATATTTATGAGACAGACAAAAGACACCAGCAATCCTACCATCATGTAAAACAATTACAGGCTTTTGTTTTACATTCACTTGGCAGGACGGTAGTACCTCCCTGGATGGTTGCTGTCTACCAACCTACTACCTATATATATATAGATATATATATATATATAGATATATATAGATATATATATATATATAGATATATATATAGATATTCTCTTTTTTAGTAATTGTATACAGGAGAAGGGGTTACTAGCCCATTGCTCCCGGCATTTTAGTCGCCTCATACGACACGCATGGCTTACGGAGGAAAGATTCTGGGTTGCTTAAATGTGCGTGGATGTAGTGCGGATGACAAGAAACAGATGATTGCTGATGTTATGAATGAAAAGAAGTTGGATGTCCTGGCCCTAAGCGAAACAAAGCTGAAGGGGGTAGGAGAGTTTCAGTGGGGGGAAATAAATGGGATTAAATCTGGAGTATCTGAGAGAGTTAGAGCAAAGGAAGGGGTAGCAGTAATGTTAAATGATCAGTTATGGAAGGAGAAAAGAGAATATGAATGTGTAAATTCAAGAATTATGTGGATTAAAGTAAAGGTTGGATGCGAGAAGTGGGTCATAATAAGCGTGTATGCACCTGGAGAAGAGAGGAATGCAGAGGAGAGAGAGAGATTTTGGGAGATGTTAAGTGAATGTATAGGAGCCTTTGAACCAAGTGAGAGAGTAATTGTGGTAGGGGACTTGAATGCTAAAGTAGGAGAAACTTTTAGAGAGGGTGTGGTAGGTAAGTTTGGGGTGCCAGGTGTAAATGATAATGGGAGCCCTTTGATTGAACTTTGTATAGAAAGGGGTTTAGTTATAGGTAATACATATTTTAAGAAAAAGAGGATAAATAAGTATACACGATATGATGTAGGGCGAAATGACAGTAGTTTGTTGGATTATGTATTGGTAGATAAAAGACTGTTGAGTAGACTTCAGGATGTACATGTTTATAGAGGGGCCACAGATATATCAGATCACTTTCTAGTTGTAGCTACACTGAGAGTAAAAGGTAGATGGGATACAAGGAGAATAGAAGCATCAGGGAAGAGAGAGGTGAAGGTTTATAAACTAAAAGAGGAGGCAGTTAGGGTAAGATATAAACAGCTATTGGAGGATAGATGGGCTAATGAGAGCATAGGCAATGGGGTCGAAGAGGTATGGGGTAGGTTTAAAAATGTAGTGTTAGAGTGTTCAGCAGAAGTTTGTGGTTACAGGAAAGTGGGTGCAGGAGGGAAGAGGAGCGATTGGTGGAATGATGATGTAAAGAGAGTAGTAAGGGAGAAAAAGTTAGCATATGAGAAGTTTTTACAAAGTAGAAGTGATGCAAGGAGGGAAGAGTATATGGAGAAAAAGAGAGAAGTTAAGAGAGTGGTGAAGCAATGTAAAAAGAGAGCAAATGAGAGAGTGGGTGAGATGTTATCAACAAATTTTGTTGAAAATAAGAAAAAGTTTTGGAGTGAGATTAACAAGTTAAGAAAGCCTAGAGAACAAATGGATTTGTCAGTTAAAAATAGGAGAGGAGAGTTATTAAATGGAGAGTTAGAGGTATTGGGAAGATGGAAGGAATATTTTGAGGAATTGTTAAATGTTGATGAAGATAGGGAAGCTGTGATTTCGTGTATAGGGCAAGGAGGAATAACATCTTGTAGGAGTGAGGAAGAGCCAGTTGTGAGTGTGGGGGAAGTTCGTGAGGCAGTAGGTAAAATGAAAGGGGGTAAGGCAGCCGGGATTGATGGGATAAAGATAGAAATGTTAAAAGCAGGTGGGGATATAGTTTTGGAGTGGTTGGTGCAATTATTTAATAAATGTATGGAAGAAGGTAAGGTACCTAGGGATTGGCAGAGAGCATGCATAGTTCCTTTGTATAAAGGCAAAGGGGATAAAAGAGAGTGCAAAAATTATAGGGGGATAAGTCTGTTGAGTGTACCTGGTAAAGTGTATGGTAGAGTTATAATTGAAAGAATTAAGAGTAAGACGGAGAATAGGATAGCAGATGAACAAGGAGGCTTTAGGAAAGGTAGGGGGTGTGTGGACCAGGTGTTTACAGTGAAACATATAAGTGAACAGTATTTAGATAAGGCTAAAGAGGTCTTTGTGGCATTTATGGATTTGGAAAAGGCGTATGACAGGGTGGATAGGGGGGCAATGTGGCAGATGTTGCAAGTGTATGGTGTAGGAGGTAGGTTACTGAAAGCAGTGAAGAGTTTTTACGAGGATAGTGAGGCTCAAGTTAGAGTATGTAGGAAAGAGGGAAATTTTTTCCCAGTAAAAGTAGGCCTTAGACAAGGATGTGTGATGTCACCGTGGTTGTTTAATATATTTATAGATGGGGTTGTAAGAGAAGTAAATGCGAGGGTCTTGGCAAGAGGCGTGGAGTTAAAAGATAAAGAATCACACACAAAGTGGGAGTTGTCACAGCTGCTCTTTGCTGATGACACTGTGCTCTTGGGAGATTCTGAAGAGAAGTTGCAGAGATTGGTGGATGAATTTGGTAGGGTGTGCAAAAGAAGAAAATTAAAGGTGAATACAGGAAAGAGTAAGGTTATGAGGATAACAAAAAGATTAGGTGATGAAAGATTGAATATCAGATTGGAGGGAGAGAGTATGGAGGAGGTGAACGTATTCAGATATTTGGGAGTGGACGTGTCAGCAGATGGGTCTATGAAAGATGAGGTGAATCATAGAATTGATGAGGGAAAAAGAGTGAGTGGTGCACTTAGGAGTCTGTGGAGACAAAGAACTTTGTCCTTGGAGGCAAAGAGGGGAATGTATGAGAGTATAGTTTTACCAACGCTCTTATATGGGTGTGAAGCGTGGGTGATGAATGTTGCAGCGAGGAGAAGGCTGGAGGCAGTGGAGATGTCATGTCTGAGGGCAATGTGTGGTGTGAATATAATGCAGAGAATTCGTAGTTTGGAAGTTAGGAGGAGGTGCGGGATTACCAAAACTGTTGTCCAGAGGGCTGAGGAAGGGTTGTTGAGGTGGTTCGGACATGTAGAGAGAATGGAGCGAAACAGAATGACTTCAAGAGTGTATCAGTCTGTAGTGGAAGGAAGGCGGGGTAGGGGTCGGCCTAGGAAGGGTTGGAGGGAGGGGGTAAAGGAGGTTTTGTGTGCGAGGGGCTTGGACTTCCAGCAGGCATGCGTGAGCGTGTTTGATAGGAGTGAATGGAGACAAATGGTTTTTAATACTTGACGTGCTGTTGGAGTGTGAGCAAAGTAACATTTATGAAGGGATTCAGGGAAACCGGCAGGCCGGACTTGAGTCCTGGAGATGGGAAGTACAGTGCCTGCACTCTGAAGGAGGGGTGTTAATGTTGCAGTTTAAAAACTGTAGTGTAAAGCACCCTTCTGGCAAGACAGTGATGGAGTGAATGATGGTGAAAGTTTTTCTTTTTCGGGCCACCCTGCCTTGGTGGGAATCGGCCGGTGTGATAATAAAAATAAAAAAAATATATATATATATATATATATATGCATAAATATATATATATATATATATATATATATATATATATATATATATATATATATATGTATATATATATATATATATAAATATATATATATATATATATATATATATATATATATATATATATATATATATATATATATATGTATGTATAAATATATATATATATATATATATATATATATATATATATATATATATATATATATAATATATATATAATATATATATATATATATATATATATATATATATATATATATATATATATATATATGTATGTATACATATATATATATTTATATACATATATGTACACACACACACACACACACATATATATATATATATATATATATATATATATATATATATATATATATATATATATATATATATATATATATATATATATATATATATATATATATATATATGCAAAACAATTATCATTTTCTTATATTGATTAGATTAACTTGTATTAGTTATTGCCAATAAATGACTGACTTTATAGATAGACCTTTAAGAAGAAAATGAAGCAGTTGTTTCCTGACAGCTGTGCTATACGGTAACTTTCCTTTAATCTGTAATTAAAAATAAAGTTAAAGTTGGATGCATGAAGCTCTCGAATCATCCTCTGATGTAATCCAGAGGTCATCGAACAAGGAGGAAAACCACTGAGCAATAATGGGTTTTAAAATTTCAAGCTGATGAGAAGGCAGTCACGTAGTCAGCCTTGGTGTTATCAGGGAGGTAAGTGTTGGCTCGCGACATGGGGATATAAAGCCTGGCGCGACGGGGGCCTCCTCAAAATCATGACATGAAGGTGTTCTGGTGGTCGTCTCAGCTGCTTGGTCTAATGCCAGATTTCAGAACCAGGACGCAGAGGGAATATGACTAGCCATACATGTCACATTTGTAGTCTTACACAAAGCAGCAGACTAGATAATTAATGACAAAACTACTTTAGCAACCAAAAAAAGGCGACAGTAGATCGCTATAAAATTTTCATGAACTATTATTTTTTATATTCACTTTTTTCTTTCACTTTCCTTTTCTTTTCGTGGACAATATCACCTATGTTTATCATATATTATTGTTAGCATATGAACCTGCAATCCTCTGTTAGATCTCATTTTTGTAAAATTGTAGTATGATTAGATTCTCGTGAAAGTGACTATGAAATAGCAAATGTAAATGTCAGATTGTTGTAAATATAGTTAAGAGATAATCACTTGCGTATCCTCTCATTATTCTTCACGATTATCTGGTACAAAAGTTATATTAGTTTACTGGCAGACAGAAATTATATGTGTAGTGATGCATTGTTACAAAACGCTGACAAATTATACAGATTTAAATGTTTGTGTTCTAACACCAAACACAGAAGTCACCTTAGTAGATGGTGTAATAGTAGTCCTTACACAAACAACCGGCAAATAGGAGAGAGGAGCCCAAGACGAGGTTTCGGTCCGACTTGGACCATTTACAAAGTCACACATGATCCAAGTTGGACCAAAACGTCGTCGTGGGCTCTTCTCTTCTATGTTTGTGTATCGTTCCAGTCACGGTATTGTGCCTTTTTTTGTTACTTGTAGTATTCCATAATCAGAAGATACTTTTCTCTCACTAAGAGCTTTGTCAAGCCAATACCTGGACAACTTGAATCCCGTGGATGAACTTCACTGGAAAGAGGCCATTGAAGAAGAATTCGATGCACATACAATTTACAATGACACGGAATTTCCATTTCACCTGGAACCCTGATAATATCCAATATAAGGATGTTAACGGTGTAACTCGTGTTCGTTACTAGCCCTTTCTTGGAAGACGTATTCGGGATGTCATTGTCCGTGGATGTATTACTGTAAATTTTTGATCTGTATTTAAGTAAACGTTGCAACCAAATCTCTTTGTGTAGTATTTATAATTGACTATTGTTTAGGCCTTTTTAAACTTGCTTAAGGTTAAGATAAATTAATTTATTACTATTTAACACTAGCTTACAGAGAACTAGCAAAAACGAATTAGCTTGATTTGTATTGCAAAGTGATTCCTGCCAAATAAGCCAAGTCCTCAAGTTCAGGCTGAAAAGAGCACCAATGCCTTTTATTACATTAGTTTTAATTTCAGCGAAGGAAAATTTTCAAAGCGGGAAACGCTGCACAAATATGGTTGGAATTGTCAGAAAAATGATTAGATAACTGCAGCGGTAAGTGATCCGACCCTTCAGAGTGAGATACGTTGAGAATGATTATCAACTTCTTGGGGAGGCGCTCAACCCGGTGGTGTCATGCAGTATCTGAGGAATAAGATGTAATCACGTTCAGTCCGTGAAAGGGTAACTGTAATTCCTCGGATCAAGAGCTCTTCAGCATCAAGTTGAGGTATACTGAAAAATGTGTAACTGGAAGTTCATATATTACTGCAAGAAACAATTTTACTTTTCAGAATAAATGATATTTGTAATTTTCAAATACCTATAACTTTATTAGGAACTGTTAAGTTTTTATGTATACACTTTTAAAGTGATATCAATTTCTAAGCAAAATATCGCATTTTCTGCTGAAATGATTACTTCAGTCCTATTTGTCGACATAGTGGAGTGCCAAGTTTGTTCATCACCAATACAACGAGCTGGGGTTACATGTGTTTGACGGTCTGCAGCGATAGAGGTTGAGATTGTTTAAGCACGAATGTCTATTATCTCATTGTCTTTATATATTTTTTAAATATTTATTTAAACTAAGGGGTGAGGAGTCGATGGTGGCGGTTTCCATTTTTCCAAGATGTTCTGGAGGTCCTTCCTATGTTAGGGGTTTGATTTGCAGCTAAGCATAATGTGCATCCACTAGCGACTCCGCCTACTACTGCTCCACCTCTGTCTGTAGTATATAAACCACATTTCCGCAAATATGTTGCATTTTTATCGAGATTGATGGACTGAATACATCGACTCCAGGCTGAGGGACTGATTAGGTCCCTCAGCTTCCACCATTCTTTGGATTGGAGTGAAGAAGCCACTTGCTAGCGAAACGTTTCCAGAATATAGATACCCAAATGTTACACAAGTTTCTAATTTATCTAGCTAACTGATGTAACCTTGTGATCGGTGGTTAGAATGAGTCTTACTCCATCTTTCTTGCCTACCTTTGCTGAGCTTAACGGCGAGCGACCTGCATAATGTACAGTGATCATGAAGTCAAGGGCACTTTCTCCATTGTCCTGACACGAGATCATCTGACAACTAAGAAGGGAAAGAAAGAAACACCCGAATGTCTTCCCGAGTGTTAAGAAACATAACATGTTAATGTAGCTCAGAAGTGGGGATCCTCACTGTTGTCACAGGTATAGTCAGAGTATTGTATATGATATAAGCTGATGAAAGTCTTTCTTAGTTAGCGAATTTATTTGTGCACTTTTGCAATACAGACAGCGTGCATTACAGATTAAAGCTTGAGAAAGGTACCTGGCGAGGAAGTGTTCTGACCTAATACATTCGTGTGGATTTATCGCATTAACAGTAGTGTTAATCGGCGGATAACATGTGTATAGAATAGACCAAATCGCCTCCTGTAATTCGATTTTTCTATTAACTTAAAATTCCTTGCAGCTGGAAATATGTACAAGTGTTGACTAATTGTTCAGAGACATGAGATATAAAAATCCGTGTATGATTAACTGCCAATAAAGTGTGATCTGAACTGCCTAGGTGTCTGAGTCATCTTGACATGGTATGTTTTATGAATAACGTCACTACTTGTAAGCAAATGTGGGATGACTTCATACACTGGCGGAATCACAGCGTGTTTAGTGAGTGGAGAGTGAATTATTGCTGCATACATGGCATAAACAAATTCTCCTTCATCCACGTGGTTTCTGAAATAAGTGGCATTGCTGATGAAAAAAAAATATTCTGTAGTGGACTGATATAAACTGAAGATGTCTTCCAAAGCCTCACCTATATCTTTATTCGAAAGTAATACACAAATACTAAGTACAAGTTTAAAAATTATTTCCCGATCACTAATACTGATGCAATATTTTCATATTCGCGGATGTTCAAGAAAGTAAACATGAGCCACTGTATTCGCATATGTATATTTTTCTGAGACAAGATATTGTTATTTGCATAACTAGTAAATGACAGTGGAATTACAACATTACCCAGGAAGGCAAAACTCTACATTCAGCTGTCCTTCCTGTTCTTCGAGACGCACTTAATTTTACTATCCGCTCTTTATGTGCTTGCGATTCCTTCTTTTATGAAAGTGCCAAAGGCCGTGTGAACCGTAAACATCAGGATAAAGACCGAGACAGGTATTTTCTCTGGAATCCCAAAGTATTGTTACTACGTGAGCTGCATGGTGCGCCAGACATACACAGGGGTTAGGCTTCTGCTTCCCTGATGAATGGTATGCCAGACGTATATAAGACTTAAACTTCTACCTCCCTGTTGCATTTAACCTACTTTCTGTGCTATTTTCTTTTTGAATTCCTCCACCGCATCGAAGATTAAGTGAGTATAGTAAATACCAGTAACCCAACTTTATCTTAATGCAAAGTCAAAATGAAGGTGAGCAGGGTCAATACATAAGGCTCATGAGGTGTGAGCTCGCCAATTCAAACACCTCGTTTGGTACAACTTGGTGAGTAGACACACGGAAAATGAAAGGGAAGTCTGTAAGGAAAGCGATGCTAGTTTGAATGTCTACAAGACAACACACGGTCTAATACCAGAAGGGGAAATTTGAAGCGAAAAGCCACTCAGAAGTAACACCAAAATAACAAATCTTAAAAGAATGAGGACTGCTGTTAAAATCGTAACATAAAAGAAAATGGGATCAGACAGAGTATTACAGTAGATGCTGAGAAAAATGATTTTGAAAACCGACAAAAACTTACAGAGGAATACAGCATAAATTACACATCACGACGCTGTAAAATGATGGAAAAGGGGACCTTAATAACTCCAAACTTAGCTCTGCAACATGTGCTCGGTACAAGAAACCTTAATACCCTAAAACATAGCTATTGCTTGAAACATGGTGCCTAACAGCGTCGCTCGAATCTTATGCAAACGATCCTCAAGCGTGAAATCGATGTCTGTAATAACCTAAAGTGCAGTTATTGCTTAAAATAAGTGATCTTATTATTCACAATCGTTGCTAATGACTGAAACACTGATCTTCTTTACGCAAAACGCGGATTGTGACGAAAACTCTGTTAATATAAATATAAAACGATCCCGAGTTGTGTCGACTTGACATTTCTTCATGGCTCATAAAATTCGTCCAGTTGACAGTGATGTCAGACCGCCGAAGGAAACGGGCATCTTTTATGTCTTCCTTGAGAAGACGTCTGTCTTCTGGGTCTATTTCACGACGATGGTGTTATTGCTGTATGCTGTTTTTCTTTAAATAGGAAACTCAGTAGATATCTTGTATAATATTTCCTCTTCATTCACGTCTCTCCCACACTAACCTTTCCCCTTCTCTCTCAACTCACACTGAAAGGAGTTCCCCGTCATTTCGAACCTTTCTACAGAATTCACGGAAGATAGAAAATCTTTTACCTAGTTTGATACTAAGGCAATAAAACAGTGAGCGATTCATGTCATAGGAACTAAAATGGAGCAAATTTAGGAAAGACTCCTGAACAAATAACAAAGTTTGTGCGTTATTGAGAAAGGTGAGAAATGAGACCATTCTTCATAAGCCTTGAGGAACTCAATAAAAACCCCAAGACTTTCCAAACAAGGATACAGGACTATTTTATTTGTTGAAATAAAACTGGAAACGAAGGGTATATTCACGAAGAGATATACATCGCGGTGAATCAGAGCCTGATGAACCAGGCTGTTACTGCCTGCCGCACGTAAAATGCTCCTCTTCATTACTGACCTCTTCCATGGGACTCCCGTTCGTCATACATAAATCAATAAAACCAACAGAGATAAAAGAAAAACTATAGATCTGAAGCTTAAATTTTTTAACTTAAGTTAGGTACATTGATGATAATAATACTGTTATTTAACGGCGGTATTTTTGCATTACATGAATGTAAAATTTGGAAAATTACAGAATATTTTTTTGGCAAAGCCTATATTACGCGCACATTCAACACAACGAGACTAACATTAGCACAGCGGACCTCAGCAAGTTGTTTCCGGTAACCTGTTAAGAAATCCAAATTAGTGTTCACTAGGCTGTCTGAACAGTTGGCTTTCTAAACATTAGGGTGCTGGAAGAGAGTACTATCAGAACAGTGAGCTTTTGATACAGTGGTCTGTCAGAACAATGGATAACTCTTGTCACACCTCACACAGGGGCTGTGTGGCACAAGGAAAGCTTTTTTTGAGATACTCTTGGCATCAGGCAGAAGCCGAGTCATATTATATAATAACAGACATAGCTCGGCTGTGAAAGAAGAAAACATTTTACAAATTATTAACTCCACGTGCATTATTTAAGCAGAATCATCCATAATAACATACTAACATCCAGGTATATACTATATACAGGGATAATAGATGCAAGAAAACTTGTTCTTATAATATTCCTCGCCCGAGATTTGAACTCTTGTCCATTTGGTTGTGAACAGAGTGCCTTAACACTTAGCTACGAGGAATCTTTTTTTAGAATGTGATTATATTGACATAAAACTATCTTAATCTAAATATAACAATTTCGCTTGTCTCGCAGTAAATTTTGCGAGTAACTTCCTACTTTCTCTATCTTGTTTTGGTAGCCACATATATGATTTCAAGACGACCCGCTATTTTGGTGTATATCTTTTGGTTTACGACTCACACCTTCTTTACACTTTCATAAAAGAGCAAATTTGAGACTTGTAAGGAGCGAGCAGTAATATTTACAACGTCGTGAAGAGCAAAATTCCGTGTGGGCGGCTGCCTCACCCGGGTATATCTTCCAGACCGTATTATTGAGGTCGTGTCAGACACAGAAGTCACTCCTAGACGAATGTCATCCTGGGTGAGAAGGTTATTTCTGACACATTGTTTTAATAGGCTATTCTCTGAATTTGTGCTGGCTCTTATTTCAGCTGTTAACGAGATTGCCATACTGGGGACCTTCAACGTGTTTTTATAGACGGAATAACAGAGAAATGGAGAGTAACATCCGTACTCTTTAGTCTTCATAGCTCCTGACAGACACAAGCAAAACACCACGGCAGTAACCATCAGTACCACTATGTATAAACACTAGAGAGTTACTCTCACCTCCTTCCTGACAACCTCCTCATCGCGACGCCTGTCATTCCCTGCTCATAATCCTCACACTCCCTTCCCCACAACTCACTCTCATTTCTACACCCCCACAAACACAACCACACCACAATTTCCTATCCCACTTCCTCGCACACAAACTCACCCAACTAAAACCACCCCATGACAATCAAACCTTGCCCACCACTTTCCCTGTCGTCGCCCCAATAAACACAGACGCTCCCTCACCTTTTTCCCCCCTCCCCTTCCTTTACCTTACTGTGCGAAGAAAAATTACAAAAATTACACTAACCCACATTCCCTTACTTAGCCATATCACAAGTAACAATTAGAAAACCGATGGCAGTAAAAGCTACACTCTTGAACCTTAGAACACGTAAAGGAGCACGGAACCAAGTATACGAGGAAAACAGAAGGACATGAAAAACACCATTGAAAAGCGGTAAGACAAACATATAAGCTCATGGCACAAGTACTGGTGATGCAAGAATTCAGGCACAAGGCAGCGAACTGGGAGAACTGGAAATCACTCAGAGGAGAAAACAGAGTGGGAGGTAAGCTAACAAGGGTAATGATGACTCAAGAAATCGTAATGACACGATTGCAAATAAACCATACCCCCGGCTGGGATTGAACCCGCGGTCATAGAGTCTCAAAACTCCAGCCCGTCGCGTTAGCCACTAGACCAGCTAGCCACAATAAGATTCATCCAAATGAATCTTATTGTGGCTAGCTGGTCTAGTGGCTAACGCGACGGGCTGGAGTTTTGAGACTCTATGACCGCGGGTTCAATCCCAGCCGGGGGTATGGTTTAAGGGTAATGATGCGAAAATTTATACGTCAGCATATGTCAACCCCAACGCAAGAGTGGTGATCACAAGCATGTCCTAGAAAAAAGTTTGCTAGAAGGCTCTGGGTGTGATTGACCATGCAATTTTAATTTTTGACTACATAAAGTGAATCCGAAGAAAATGCAGGGAGGAAGAAAGTAAAAAAAAAATATGACTATCAAAGAGACAACAGAGCCAGAATGAGAGAACTTAACTTAGTACTAAGTGAAGAGACAGGAAAGAAATGACAAAAATGAGAAGATGCAGTAAGGTAGAGAAGGAAATAATGCGAAAAAAATGTAAATAACAAAACGAAGAAACGGGAGAGGCCATGGTGTTCCCAAAGGTGCAGAGTAGCAAGTTCGAAACAACATGTTAAGTTATAGAAATTGGAGGACAAATATAAAGGAAAATGAATAAAACCTGCAAAAGTTGCCTCAATATACAAATAAGAGGCCCGTCAGTTAGCGTTGAACTATTGACCTGTATCCCTGATATGCATATTATTAAACGAAATGGAGATCATAATCAGTAAAATTAAATGCTGAAGCACCTGTAGAAGACGGAACTCATAAAGAATTCATACAGGGAAAAATATGATTCAGATAAACTAGTGTTCTAATATAGGATAATGGAAACAAACACACAAAGTAGTAGCGATGGATCCATACATTGCTTTAAGAAGAGGTGCGCTACGGCTTCTATAGCAAGGAGAGAGTGGACCTAGTAGCCACCACCGAAGAGGCGGGGTCAGAACCTGTGACTGGTCTGCAACCACATATAAGAACATAAGAACATAAGAAAGGAGGAACACTGCAGCAGGCCTGTTGGCCCATACTAGGCAGGTCCTTTACAATTCATCCCACTAACAAAACATTTGCCCAACCCAATTTTCAATGCTACCCAAGAAATAAGCTCTGATGTGAAAGTCCCACTCAAATCCAACCCCTCCCACTCATGTACTTATCCAACCTAAATTTGAAACTACCCAAAGTCCTAGCCTCAATAACCCAACTAGGTGGACTGTTCCACTCATCAATTACCCTATTTCCAAACCAATACTTTCCTATGTCCTTTCTAAATCTAAACTTATCTAATTTAAATCCATTACTGCGGGTTCTCTCTTGGAGAGACATCCTCAAGACCTTATTAATATCCCCTTTATTAATACCTATCTTCCACTTACACACTTCGATCAGGTCTCCCCTCATTCTTCGTCTAACAAGTGAATGTAACTTAAGAGTCTTCAATCTTTCTTCATAAGGAAGATTTCTAATGCTATGTATTAATTTAGTCATCCTACGCTGAATGTTTTCTAACGAATTTATGTCCATTCTGTAATATGGAGACCAGAACTGAGCTGCATAATCTAGGTGAGGCCTTACTAATGATGTATAAAGCTGCAGTATGACCTCTGGACTTCTGTTGCTTACACTTCTTGATATAAATCCCAGTAATCTATTTGCCTTATTACGTACGCTTAGGCATTGCTGTCTTGGTTTAAGGTTGCTGCTCACCATAACCTCCAAGTCCTTTTCGCAATCTGTATGGCTAAGTTCTACATCATTTAACTTATAAGTACATGTTGTTTAGTGCAAACGCTAACATTATAGAAAGTCACAGCACTCTTATTACACTCCAACAACCACAGTTTCATGAGGTCCCAATTTAGTAAAGAACAAACCCGAAATGTTTGTCCGGTAACATAACCTTCTGTGAACCAGTCTCTCAGATGTAACTCCCAGGAGGGTCGTGCAAGCTATTTACCTGTGCGTTGCCTCTAATAATTGCACGCTCTTGTGGTTCCTGAGAGCTCTATTAGATGCATCTCTTGCCTCTGCTTTCCAAGAAATTTTCTGCAATCCCACCGATTATGAGCAACTAAATATGCCATCATTAACCAATTTAGTGCGCGCAAGCCTGGTTAACAAGATCAAATTCTTGTTTTATGTAAGCAGGATAAGCCTGGCATTCTCAATGCAGGTACACACACACACAAGCAATACAGCGCTCGGATTTTCTGAAATTTTTTTTGTTATCCTCTAGGCATTTCTTGCAGTATTTCTTGTCAGTATATTGAAGGGAGAATTCTGAATATTTTCCTATTTAAATGGTCAGCTTATTATACCTTAGAAAGAAAAGGAGGATTGTAGGAGAGGAGGGAGGAGTATAGATGAATGGGATGGTTGGTTTGCGTGCAGCCAGCAGCAACAGCCTGGTTGATCAGGCTCTGATCCACCAGGAGGCCTGGTCACAGACCGGGCCGCGGGGGCGTTGACCCCCGGAACTCTCTCCAGGTAAACTCCAGGTAAAGAGGAGACAATAAAATGATGTTAGAGAAAGGTTGAATTGGAGGGGGAAGTAGAAGTAATGGGTAAAGGAAGGTGATGAGGGAAAAGTAAGAGGAATGGGGAGGGCATAAGGTAGGAGAAGCAGGGAAGGGAAGAAATGGAGAGTGAAGATACTGGGGAGGGGAAGGAAGCAGGAAAAGAGAAAATGGTTTGGAAGGCAATAGGTATAGGAGAGAATAAGGAGGGAGGGATTAGAAGGAAAGTGGGATGGGCAAAAAAAAATGAAAGGGGAAGGAAAGTGATAGCAGGTGTGGAGAGTGAGCGAAGAGTTGATAATTACAGAGTAATACAGGAAGGATATGTTGGAAATTATAGAAAAGGCAGAGAAAATATTTTCTGTACTTTTAATATAGTATAAACAAATCAAATAATTATGAAAACACATTGCCAAAGGAAGGCGTTGATATAAAGTGAGGTAGAAAAACACCTCTGAGCGTGTGAATAAAATACGAGAGCGTCAAACTCTTGTAGAGCTTTGATGAACAATCTGGAGATCAGAAAAAATATTAGAAACATATGCTGATGTATGTCTATAAAATCTGTTTAAAAATATGAAATTGAATGAATATAAATATGTTAGGCAGAGTTCGGCAGAGGTAGGTTTGAAAGCCATTTTTTTGTGTGTATTTGGTCAGCGGGCCACCAGCAACAACATCCTGGATGACCAGGCATGCACCAGACGAGCCTGGTTCAATGCCGGGCTCTGGGAGTAGAATAACTCTCGAACCCCCCAAAAATTCTAGGACACAATGATTTCAATACTCTGTGTACAATAGCGAGTTGACAAGCTTCCACTTTAATAAAAAGTCCATCTTGTGTAACGTATTTTTTTCTGTTTTACGGAGTCTGGGGAGAATTTAAAATTTGTGCTTTACCCTGTACTATGGTGTAAAGATACTCAGTAATGCCTGTTAACTGCCTAGGATCCCGGTTACTAGTTCTAAGAAACGTATATGAAAAGTAGCGTGAAAGCGGATTCTTGATCGCATTTCATGCAAACAAGAAATACCTGTTTACTGATTTGAAACTCACTGATATTTTCTTACAAAGGTCGAGTTTCAGCTGGTCCCACAAGGGCTCGAATCGTAGCTTCTGAGCCCACAAGGAGTCAAGTTTCAGCTACTGGGCCCATTAATGGTTGAGGTTTAGCTTCTGGGCCCACTAGAGGTGAAGTCTCAGCTTCTAGGCCCAATAGAGGTCAAATGTCAGTTTTTGGTCTCACTTCTACTGCAGTCAGTTTTATCTGCTCACATCCACTTGAGCCCTATTGTATCTACTTTTGGAAACTAAATACAGATGTGCCTTCAGCGTTTCCTCATCCAGCCGGTTACAATGTCACTCAGCCCTGAGAAGGAATATTTACTTCCCGACATCCTTCTTTCATCTCTGTTTTTGCTTTCATTTCTTTTGCTCATCTATTTCTCTTGCATTTCGATCTATTCTTGTCTCCAATAACAATTCTTGTCAGTATTGTGGACGTCGGAGTATTTCGTACATAGTAATCATATATCCATTGGTCCGGTTTTATGAAAGGTCGAATGTTTTGCGTTTTTCATTATAACTGCCGACTTTCCTACCTGGCATGTCTGTAAAGATTTCTGTGCGAGTTCCAGGTAATTATTACCCAAATTTAGAGTGTAAGCAAGTCAGGCTCGTGTATCTGTAAATCATGTATCAAAAATTACCCCACACGTTAATGCATACTTAACATGAAGCAAAACACTGGTATATAATCTCTCGAAATAACATGTTCTCTCTCAGTTATCGGGGCTTGGAAAAGAGTATGCTTAGAACATTTCTGGGAATTGTGTATATATCTCGTCCAAAACACGGAAACAAAAGAGAAAAATACACTATATCGTTCTTCTGTATGTAAGGTGGAATGCAGAGCATACAAACATGTATAAAATGAGCACCTCAATAAGCTTATTGACTATTAACAGACAGGATCTTTTTACACCCAACCATTACCACTCGCGCATCGGTTCAGCCCAAACTGAAATTCACAAATTATTTCGATTAAGAGCCAAACTTAATATTCTCCTACATTCTTTTACTGGGTACCTGATGTTTCAAAAAATTTTTGGCTCAGTGGCTTAGAACGTCGTGAATTTTGGCTGGCTTCCGGCGGACTAAAATATCACAGGTTCGATATGTGTGTGTGTGTGTGTATATATATATATATATATATATATATATATATATATATATATATATATATATATATATATATATATATATATATATATATATGTATATATATATATATATATATATATATATAAAATATATTATATATATATATATATATATATATATATATATATATATATATATATATATATATACGTATATATTTTATTTTTTATTATCACACTGGCCGATTCCCACCAAGGCAGGGTGGCCCGAAAAAGAAAAACTTTCACCATCATCCACTCCATCACTGTCTTGCCAGAAGGGTGCTTTACACTACAGTTTTTAAACTGCAACATTAACACCCCTCCTTCAGAGTGCAGGCACTGTACTTCCCATCTCCAGGACTCAAGTCCGGCCTGCCGGTTTCCCTGAACCCCTTCATAAATGTTACTTTGCTCACACTCCAACAGCACGTCAAGTATTAAAAACCATTTGTCTCCATTCACTCCTATCAAACACGCTCACGCATGCCTGCTGGAAGTCCAAGCCCCTCGCACACAAAACCTCCTTTACCCCTTCCCTCCAACCTTTCCTAGGCCGACCCCTACCCCGCCTTCCTTCCATTACAGACTGATACACTCTTGAAGTCACTCTGTTTCGCTCCTTTCTCTCTACATGTCCGAACCACCTCAACAACCCTTCCTCAGCCCTCTGGACAACAGTTTTGGTAATCCCGCACCTCCTCCTAACTTCCAAACTACGAATTCTCTGCATTATATTCACACCACACATTGCCCTCAGACATGACATCTCCACTGCCTCCAGCCTTCTCCTCGCTGCAACATTCATCACCCACGCTTCACACCCATATAAGAGTGTTGGTAAAACTATACTCTCATACTTTCCCCTCTTTGCCTCCAAGGACAAAGTTCTTTGTCTCCACAGACTCCTAAGTGCACCACTCACCCTTTTCCCCTCATCAATTCTATGATTCACCTCATCTTTCATAGACCCATCAGCTGACACGTCCACTCCCAAATATCTGAATACATTCACCTCCTCCATACTCTCTCCCTCCAATCTGATATCCAATCTTTCATCACCTAATCTTTTTGTTATCCTCATAACCTTACTCTTTCCTGTATTCACTTTTAATTTTCTTCTTTTACACACCCTACCAAATTCATCCACCAGTCTCTGCAACTTCTCTTCAGAATCTCCCAAGAGCACAGTGTCATCAGCAAAGAGCAACTGTGACAACTCCCACTTTATGTGTGATTCTTTATCTTTTAACTCCACGCCTCTTGCCAAGACCCTCGCATTTACTTCTCTTACAACCCCATCTATAAATATATTAAACAACCACGGTGACATCACACATCCTTGTCTAAGGCCTACTTTTACTGGGAAATAATTTCCCTCTTTCCTACATACTCTAACTTGAGCCTCACTATCCTCGTAAAAACTCTTCACTGCTTTCAGTAACCTACCTCCTACACCATACACCTGCAACATCTGCCACATTGCCCCCCTATCCACCCTGTCATACGCCTTTTCCAAATCCATAAATGCCACAAAGACCTCTTTAGCCTTATCTAAATACTGTTCACTTATATGTTTCACTGTAACCACCTGGTCCACACACCCCCTACCTTTCCTAAAGCCTCCTTGTTCATCTGCTATCCTATTCTCCGTCTTACTCTTAATTCTTTCGATAATAACTCTACCATACACTTTACCAGGTATACTCAACAGACTTATCCCCCTTTAATTTTTGCACTCTCTTTTGTCCCCTTTGCCTTTATACAACGGAACTATGCATGCTCTCTGCCAATCCCTATGTACCTTACCCTCTTCCATACATTTATTAAATAATTGCACCAACCACTCCAAAACTATATCCCCACCTGCTTTTAACATTTCTATCTTTATCCCATCAATCTCGGCTGCCTTACCCCCTTTCATTTTACCTACTGCCTCACGAACTTCCCCCACACTCACAACTGGCTCTTCCTCACTCCTACAAGATGTTATTCCTCCTTGCCCTATACACGAAATCACAGCTTCCCTATCTTCATCAACATTTAACAATTCCTCAAAATATTCCCTCCATCTTCCCAATACCTCTAACTCTCCATTTAATAACTCTCCTCTCCTATTTTTAACTGACAAATCCATTTGTTCTCTAGGCTTCCTTAACTTGTTAATCTCACTCCAAAACTTTTTCTTATTTTTTAACAAAAGTTGTTGATAACATCTCACCCACTCTCTCATTTGCTCTCTTTTTACATTGCTTCACCACCCTCTTAACCTCTCTCTTTTTCTCCATATACTCTTCCCTCCTTGCATCACTTCTACTTTGTAAAAGCTTCTCATATGCTAACTTTTTCTCCCTTACTACTCTCTTTACATCATCATTCCACCAATCGCTCCTCTTCCCTCCCGCACCCACTTTCCTGTAACCACAAACTTCTGCTAAACACTCTAACACTACATTTTTAAACCTACCCCATACCTCTTCGACCCCATTGCCTATGCTCTCATTAGCCCATCTATCCTCCAATAGCCGTTTATATCTTACCGTAACTGCCTCCTCTTTTAGTTTATAAACCATCACCTCTCTCTTCCCTGATGCTTCTATTCTCCTTGTATCCCATCTATCTTTTACTCTCAGTGTAGCTACAACTAGAAAGTGATCTGATATATCTGTGGCCCCTCTATAAACATGTACATCCTGAAGTCTACTCAACAGTCTTTTATCTACCAATACATAATCCAACAAACTACTGTCATTTCGCCCTACATCATATCTTGTATACTTATTTATCCTCTTTTTCTTAAAATATGTATTACCTATAACTAAACCCCTTTCTATACAAAGTTCAATCAAAGGGCTCCCATTATCATTTACACCTGGCACCCCAAACGTACCTACCACACCCTCTCTAAAAGTTTCTCCTATTTTAGCATTCAGGTCCCCTACCACAATTACTCTCTCACTTGGTTCAAAGGCTCCTATACATTCACTTAACATCTCCCAAAATCTCTCTCTCTCCTCTGCATTCCTCTCTTCTCCAGGTGCATACACGCTTATTATGACCCACTTTTCGCATCCAACCTTTACTTTAATCCACATATATATATATATATATATATACATATATATATATATATATATATATATATATATATATATATATATATATATATATATATATATATATATAGCAATGCTCTTCTTGCCGAATAAGACAAGCGAACATTTGTGTTTGGAATAATTTGCAAAAATCATTCTGAACTTAACGAGAAAAAATATATTTCATTGTGTTAAAAAAAAAAAAATATATATATATATATATATATATATATATATATATATATATATATATATATATATATATATATATATATATATATATATATATTACGGTCAAACTGGCAAAAATCTCGAACTAATATTAAAACAACATAAATATAGCATTAGAGCTGGACAAGATTCCAATGCCCTATTTATTCATGTGAGAGATTTTAACCATCCAATTGATTTACAAAGAGTTGAGAAAGTTGTATCAAGCAAGTCCATGGTCGACAGGAATATAATTGAATCTTGTTTCATTAGAAGCAGTTTTGACAATAATATGAATATTTCCTTTGTTTTATATAAATTAGATCCATTTATAATTAATAGAATTTGGGAAGAATTTAATAATACATTGGACAAATAATAAATTTTAAAATTCTTAATTCTTCGGTAGAATAGTTTGTTCGTGGGTTGTGTGAAGGACCTGTCTAGTTGGGCCAGCGGACCTGCTGCAGTGTTCCCTTTCTTATGAGTCGCGCGTCAGGTATTGGTTTGTTGTGGGATGTCATAGTGAGGTGTGGTCTAGACCCTTTATATTCCTTCCTTTGATACATTACTTTCATTGTTCCTTGATAATGTGAGTAGTCACGAAAGCGCTTGGAATTTCTCTATTCTTTCACAGTGGTTGTTTTGCATATATATATATATATATATATATGTATATATATATATATATATATATATATATATATATATATATATATATATATATATATATATATATATATATATATATATATATATATATATATATATATATATGTATATATATATATATATATATATATATATATATATATATATATATATATCATGTATGGTAATTGTGCATGGGGATCAACCACAGCAAATCACCTTAAGCCTTTAATAACCCAGCAAAAAGTTGCAGTGCGATTGAGTACTAACTCCTGCATTAGACAACACACTCCACCTCTTTTCAAGAGTCTTAATTTGCTAAATATACAAAACATCCACACTTATTATTGGGCCTACTACATACACAGAACACTATACTCTAATGTAAGCCCATCTCTTAAACTCCTCCTCGATAACTATAACAGAACACACAACCATAATACGAGACACGAATCACTCTTCGATATCAGTCGTGTTCATCTCTCCATATGTAAAAATGTCATGCACATGAAAGGCCTAAAGAGCTGGAATGCATTGCCAGAACACACTAAAGGATCCCTGTCTGCAAATCAGTTTAAGGCCCTAATAAGAAATCACCTCATCACCCAAAATTAACCAGACAAACCGTGCATATTCACTACCAGTTTCTCAAAAGCTACTCATATTGTGCTGATGAATTCTCAACCATTTCCTACTTCGAAATTAGGATGTCTGTTTTTTCATTGTTTTAAATAGTAGTAGATTGTAATACAGTACATTATAACGTAAATTGTTCCATTGTAATACCAAATTTCATTGCTTTAAATAGTACTAAAGTGTAATACCTCATATTAATAATGTAATCTTTATTAACTAATTAGTGTAATAAGTCTCTACTAGACTTATCAAAACCATGTAGCATTATCTGATAGAATATTCAGTTTTCCCGTACTCACTGTAACTCATCTAATGACCATATGAACTATGTATTATTGCCTTACTAATCTTAAGTTAACCTTTAAGTTTGCCCGAAATGCTCAGCATACAATGGGGCTTCTGGCATGTACACCCAAATATTATATTCCTCTGTACAACCATGTAATTTGTCAAAATAAACATCTTAATCTTAATCTTATATATATATATATATATATATATATATATATATATATATATATATATATATATATATATATATATATATATATATATATATATATATATATATATATATATATATATATATATATATATATATATATATATATATATATATATATATATATATGTATATATATATATATATATATATATATATATATATATATATATATATATATATATATATATATATATATATATATATATATATATATCCCTATGCTTCTATTTCTCTCTGTGAAATGTTTCAACCATCCGAGAACTCGGGGTCGGAAGTAAAAAATCAACAGAATTTGTGGAGAGGTGAAGATGCAAGTCAAAAGACAGGTAGTGGAACGAGTGCCTCTAGTACACAGCCAATATATATTTTCCTTGGTCTTTGGTACGGACTGACTTATTCCTTTTCTCAGGCAGGATCTTCAATATAGATTTTATAATTTCTTCCCTTAGGGAAGATTATCTGGTACAGAGTAATATAGGAAAGCACTGGTTTGGTAATAGAGTTGTGGATGACTGGAATAAACTCCCGTTTGTGTAGTTTTAAACTCCCGTTGTGTAGTTTTAAAAATAGGTTGGATAAATGCATGAGTGGGTGTGGGTGGGTGTGAGTTAGACCTAACTAGCTTGTGCTACTGGGTCGGATGCTGTGTTCCTCCCTTAAGTGACGTAGCTGACCTCACTAGGTAAGTGAGGTCAGACGGTCGGTGAGCTTAAGGTCACTAGGTCAGTGAGCTAAAGCTGGTGGGGGAATTGGACCTGCCTCGCATAGACCAGTAGGCCCGTTGCAGTGTTCCTTCTTTCTTATGTTCTTATGTTTTTATTTCTTTCCTCGGGTAAAGTCCTTTGGCATAAAGTGAATGACATCTTTTCTACAGTAAGGAAGGGCCTTGATTCAAAGCAAATTATTCCTTTAATATACAGGCCTTGATTCCGTCCCTCAGGATTGGCTTTTGATATTACTGTAGCGAAAAGAATGCAGCATACATTTGGTACTGTTGAGTCTCTTTTCCAAATCACTAATAAACTTAGGGGATCACCGAATTCTGTGATATATTTTGTAGCCTGGTAGGCAACGCTCTCGCCTCACACACTGAGTGTCAGTGGTTCAATCCCCGGAAACGTTGGGCGTGTTTCCTTACACCTGTTGTCCCTGTTCATCTAGCATGTAAGTGTTAGTCAACTGCTGTGGGTCGCATCCTGGGGGACAAGATTGAGGATATCAGTGGAAATAAGACAGTCAGTCCTCGATGACGCACTGACTTTCTTTGGTTATCCTGGGTGGCTAACCCTTCGGGGTTTAAAATCCGAACAAAATCTTATCTTCTCCTATCTTAATATTAAGTTTTACTATACATGTATTTAGCTGTAGGAAATGAGTGAAACGTGGCAAACGTTTCCCTTAGACTTTCAAATTATCATGCTATTGTGCCATCAGTGACTGTTAAAAATGTTCATTGAGTTAGACTGAGTTATTTAAGGTTAGGTTGGCTTGATTTTGATTAGGTTAGGTTTACTGCAATAGTTATATAAGTATTTTATATATTCTCGGAAAAAAAAATATTACCAAAAGGTCCAGGAGGTCCTGCAGAACCTATTCTTAAGTACATTCCAATGACATTTCATGTACCAACATTAATTCTCCAGGGTGGAAAGAACGAGTATTAGTCACAGTGCCCCAGTGATTGTTATTTGTTTCTGTCTTTACAGTATTCGTGTCACAGGCGTCATTTTGTCCTAGCTAGGGGCATGTGAAATCACGATGTAAAGTTTTGCACGAGTGCCATTATCTCTGAAATTACATGAGGGTCGTAAAATTTCATTGATGTTTTCAAACGATCGTATGAGTTTGTAGGACTAAATTCGCTAGAATTTATTGCATATTTTCTTTTTATGATTTTTTTTTTCTGAAATATTATTGTGCTTTATTTTTGCCAATTTTTTAAGTCGCCATCGGGGAATTTTTCCTTATTGTTTTACAAACTAGATGTGTCTATAATAACACTGTTATGAAACGCATAGAAAAGAACAAGGTTGATTGTGGATATGTTACTTAACACTAGATGATGCGAGATAAAATGTAACAGCTGTGATAATATGACAGTAGGGCCAGAGAGAGCCAGAATAAAAATATGATCATTATGTTTTTTTATTAGACGTGGAATACCTAGCTAAAGCAAGCAGATTGCCAGCAATAGATATATAACATCAGAAAAACAGCTAATGTTTAACTGTGGGAATATACCACCAGTAATCCACTGATTTAGCAACGAACATACTTCGCCAAAATTTGAATAGATTCTTAACAGTGGGTATATTGCACGATGCTTATCCGCAAGTGTATAGCAGTGGTAAGCCAGAGAATGCATACTCGGGGCTACCCAGCACTGAGCAGGCCGTCATCTGACAAAGATCCCCTGAAATAGACAATATTCCTGTTTCCTGACCAATAAAACAAACTCCGGTAATAGTGGTGCAACAATGGTCACATGATGGCCGTTTCAGGCTGATTTCTCAAGCGGGAACTTATCAGGGTAATACAGCTGACATTGCGAATGAAGCAGACACAACACCAGATAGCTTTTGTTAGCACAAAAATCGTTGTGATATAACAGCGAAATGCGCACAGTTGCATTAAATAATGAGTATAAATGCTATATATATATCGGATGAAATCGCTGGAGCAATCCGTTTTCTTAGAATCTTAGAAGAGTAGAATGAGACATATATATATATATACATATATATATATATATATATATATATATATATATATATATATATATATATATATATATATATATATATATATATATATATATATATATATATATATATATGTCGTGCCGAATAGGCAGAACTTGCGATCTTGGCTTAAATAGCAACGCTCATCTTGCCATATAAGACAAGTGAAAATTTGTGTATGCAATAATTTCGCCAAAATCATTCTGAACCTAACGAAAAAAATATATTTGATTGTGTTTGTTTAGTACTAAATTATTGTAAACGTATTTAAAATATATTTAGTTGGGTTAAGCTAAAATAAATTGCTCTTGTTATAATAAGGTTAGGTAAGTTATCAAAGATTCTTTTGGTGCAAAATTAAAAATTTTTTCATTAACATTAATGAAAAAAATATATCTTTGAACGTATAAGAGAAAATTTCAGAGAGGACTTAATTTTAAATGAGTTCTTGCTAACTGACCAGTTTTACATATTCGGCACGACATATATATATATATATATATATATATATATATATATATATATATATATATATATATATATATATATATATATATATATATATATATATATATATATATATATATATATATAACATATATATATATATATATATATATATATATATATATATATATATATATATATATATATATTTATATATGTATATATATATATATATATATATATATTTATATATATATATATATATATATATATATATATATATATATATATATATATATATATATATATGTATATATATATATATATATATATATATATATATATATATATATATATATATATGTATATATATATGTATATATATATATATATCTATATATATATATATATATATATACATATATATATATATATATATATATATATATATATACATATATATATATATATATATATATATATATATATATATATATATATATATATATCCGGGGAGAACCTTGAGTTTTCTCCGGGGTACGTTTATTGTCTTCTCTGAGGATGAGGGTCCCCATTCCAGCTATAGAGGTGGTACTTCCCTATATATATATATATATATATATATATATATATATATATATATATATATATATATATATATATATATATATATATATATATATATATATATATATATATATATACATTTATATATAGGTAGTAGGTTGGTAGACAGCAACCGCCCAGGGAGTTACTACCGTCCTGCCAAGTGAGTGTAAAACGAAAGCCTGTAATTGTTTTTCATGATGGTTGGATTGCTGGTGTCCTTTTTTCTGTCTCATAAACATGCAAAATTTCAGGTACGTCTTGCTACTTCTACTTACACTTAGGTCACACTACACATACATGTACAAGCATATATATTTACACTCCTCTGGGTTTTCTTCTATTTTCTTTCTAGTTCTTGTTTTTGTTTATTTCCTCTTATCTCCATGGGGAAGTGGAACAGAATTCTTCCTCCGTAAGCCATGCGTGTTGTAAGAGGCGACTAAAATGCCGGGAGCAAGGGGCTAGTAACCCCTTCTCCCGTATAAATTACTGAATTTAAAAACAGAAACTTTCGTTTTTTTCTTTTTGGGCCACCCTGCCTTGGTGGGATACGGCCGGTTTGTTTGTATATTATATTATTGTACCCACGGAACAAGTGGTATTGATCAATAACAGCACTGCACTAGCCAAGGAGTCGAACCTATGCTGTTTTGACCCCACTTGTTCCGTGGGTACAATAATATAATATTCTGCCTGTTGAGCTAGTACACAAACAAGGAGTAGAATGAAATTAGCTCAGAGGCGTCCACACCACCGTATGTCCTTGGGTAGCGAGTGGAATATTCAGTTCTGCTGGATGCGCTACTCTTAAGGATTGTGTGGTCTAGTGGTCTAAAGTGGAATTATATTATATATATATATATATATATATATATATATATATATATATATATATATATATATATATATATATATATATATATATATATATATATATATATATATATATATATATATATATATATATATATATATATATATATATATATATATATATATATATATATATATATATATATATATATAAGCTTCGTTGGCCAAATTTGGTTTATATATTGACAAGGAGAGATCGCAAATGTTCTCTTGTTTTTTGCAAGTTGTAATCAATATGAATAGTATATAAATTTTAGTATGTTGTTCTTTTGACACTCATTAAGTGCTTTGATATATAAAATCTATATATAATAAAACTCTACATTTTTTTTTTTTTTGCACATTTTTGTGGGTTCGGGTTTGTTTATATAATTACGCGTGCTTTATAAGATTGTACATGGCATAAAAGTTATATTGTTTAATTTAGACGAATTTGAGTTACGTCTTCTCATATTTGCGATGTACAATATGATTTTTATAATGCATAATGTAATTTTTATGTGTAATGTACAAGTTGTTAACCTAATTTCAAATTTTTTTGGTACCCCAGTTTGTTTTAATGATCACGCAGAGTGGAATTTTGACCGTTCCACTAATAGTTGGTCATTACCTTGGATATGTTAATGAACGTCTCGTTGTATACGAATAATGCACATACATTTTACATGCATGTGGAGTATACCTTGAATGTGTATAATATGCGTACGCTTTACTCTACAGAGTAGATATTCATATTAGCTTATTTCTATTGGGAAAATGGAAAGGGAAGCTCCAGGCATTAGTATTTATTCTAAGGGAAAAGTGAAGGAAATATGCAGTTATTAGTCAGGGGTGACGAGGTTGAAAGAGAGAGAGAGAGAGAGAGAAAGCAAGAATGAGCTAACACTCGATGATTATGGGAGCAAGCTTAGATACAAAGAAAGCAAACATAAATAGAGGAAAAAGTGAAAGAAAGCTTACATGCTTGCAAATAGATCTAACATATGAAAAATAGACATCACTTACATAAGATTAACGGAGTGACAATTTGGAATGTCTTATAATTACAGAATAGAATGGGTAGAAGAAACTGAAATAAAAAAAAATATTTTTCTATTTTTGAGATAATTTCTAAGTATCTTCATATTTATCAGAATCTTTATATACAGAATAAGATTAGTTATCAAAGTGAATGATTGTGCACGATCACGTATCATGAAATTTTATTGAAGCTTGTGACTGTCAGACCTTTTCCAAAGCACTTCGCTCATGAAGCAGCCAGATAGTTTAACTTATTGATATAAATAGCGTTTTGGGAGCCGGCGGATGGCTGGATCTCTTCCCAAGTATGGAGGCTCTGAATTAGCAAATTATTTAATAATATTAGATGTATTTCGAAGGCTGTGCGATCCGAAGAAGATATCCCCTGGCCCCTGTATGTCAATGCAACCGAAAATGTTAATGTAGGTTTCGGCTTTAAGTTTTTAATTTAATTAA
Organism: Cherax quadricarinatus; assembly: GCF_038502225.1. NCBI lineage: Eukaryota > Metazoa > Arthropoda > Malacostraca > Decapoda > Parastacidae > Cherax > Cherax quadricarinatus. The sequence goes on along the minus strand of NC_091351.1, from coordinate 2,910,377 downwards.
TAATTGGTAATGAAGATTTGCGGCGAACTAGATTTTACATTCTCAATTTATCACATGGACACTAATATCCACAGTTCTTCAATTAAAATTGCATATTGGGACAAACACAATACTCAGCCTAAATTTCAAGCTATCGACCTAGAAGCGAAAGCTCTAAAGCCGATTTGAAGAGAAATTCATCTAATATCTCAGATGGAGCAATATTCTAAAACGTATCAGCACATTGAATTTGAAGCCGCTCAGAATTTTTATAATCAATTTTTCAGTGTTTAATTTTTCAGAAATTATCGCATGAAAATCTGTATTTCAAGCTTCCTATTTTTTCCATAAAATATAAAGACAAAGTGTGACAATCACAGGCTAATAAATTCAAAATTTTCTCTAAGATTTACCAGCGCTTCAGGTTTAAGCAGAGCAACGAGTTGAATCAACCCCCGCAACAACATATGGAATGGTACACACAAAAAAATACACAAACACATACATACACACACAGCACCATTATCATACACACTGCACCACACCACTATCATACACACAGCACCACTATCATACACACAGCACCACTATCATATACACAGCACCACTATCATATAAATAGCACCACTATAATACACAAAGCATCACTATACTATATTCAGCATAACTCTAATACATACATTGCAAAGCGCCAATATAATACACATCAATATAATACACATATCATTATAATATTAACATCATTATAACACATCACTGCTATAGACACATCATCAGTATTACACACAATATCACTATTGTGCAAACGACATCATTATAGCACACACACACACACACACACACACACACACACACACTGAGACATCTGAAACAGCACAGAGACAAAGATATTACAGAAGTAGCGTCGGCAATGGCTACATCAGACACAGACAACAGGTCTGAAGGAAGCATGGAAACTAAACTGTATGCAGAGGTCCTGTCAAACCCACATGGGGCCAAAACAAAGACAGGGAGCACACTAGGACAGAACGAGAGGTTGGAAGACATTGAAGGAACTAGGACATGTGCAAGGACCTTACCAGATACCTGTGGGGGCCAGGAACAGGTGAGCAGGAAGGACAAACCAAGAAGCATAGGGGCCATAACTAGGGAAGGGACTGAAGGAAGGAACACTCCACGGGAAGGAACTAAAACACATCAGAGGATGCAATGGGAGTCACAGTGGGAGGTGGAAATGGAGACATCCGTGTTTGTCTATGGGCTAGACGAAGCTAAAGGGGAAACTTATGATGAAAGAAAGCAGGAGGAGAAAAAAGCGATTGAAGATATCATGAAGGTGATAGGCGAGGGGGACATGACCCAGGTGGCAAATTTTCGGAGAATCGGGTGGTTCACAAAGAAAAGGAATCGGCCTCTCAAAGTAATTTTCAAGGCAGAATAAATCCGAACCATGATCCTGCAGGAGAAAGCACGGCTGAGAGGCAAGCAGGAGTTCCGGAGTGAGTACCACGATCGAGACAGAACACAGGACGAAAGGAAGACAATGAAAGAGAGAGTTCAAAAACGAAAGGAGAAATGGGAGGAAATGAAAAAGGAGAGCAGAATAACCCAGGATCAAATGGAAGGACAAGCGCACCCCCCAGAAACACCTGCAGAAGGACTCCAGCCACGACACCCCCAAGGCAACTGAACAATCGAAACCAACCATCACACACCAATCCCTCTGTTTCCACCCCCCGCACCACAGTTACAGTATTAGAACAGAAGTTGAAGGTTTGGCACACAAATGCAGATGGATTAACGAATAAACATGAGGAATGGCAAGAAAGAATCAATGAGAAGTCCCCAGACATCATAGCAGTTACAGAAACAAAACTCACGGAGACAATAACAGATGCAATCTTCCCACCAGGATACCAGATCATGAGGAGAGATAGAAGGGGCAGGGGGAGGGGGGAGGTGGGGTTGCTCTGCTCGTAAAAAACAGATGGAAATTCGAGAAAATGGAAGGCATAGATGAGACGGGAGAAAGAGACTACATAGCAGGTACACTTCAGTCTGGGGAACACAAAGTGGTCATTGCAGTGATGTATAATCCACCACAGAACTGCAGGAGGCCAAGAGAGGAATATGAAGAGAGCAACAGAGCAATGGTGGACACACTTGCTGAGGTGGCAAGAAGAGCTCTCTCCAGCAGAGCAAAGTTGCTGGTTATGGGGGATTTCAACCACAGGGAGATTGACTGGGAAAACCTGGAGCCACATGGGGGTCCCGAAACATGGAGAGCCAGGATGTTGGACGTGGTGCTGGAAAACCTCATGCACCAACATGTTAAGGACACTACCAGAGTGAGAGCGGAGGATGATTATTATTATTATTATAATCAAAAAGAAGCGCTAAGCAACAAGGACTATACAGCGCTGCGTGAGCGGAGGATGAACCAGCAAGAATGGACCTTGTGTTCACCCTGGGCAGCTCAGACATTGAGGACATCAAGTATGAGAGTCCCCTAGGAGCTAGCGACCACGTGGTTCTGTGCTTTGAATACATAGTAGAGCTGCAAGTGGAGAGAATAACATGAGTTGAATGGGAAAAGCCTGACTATAAAAGAGGTGTGAAGGCTTAATCAGCCCTGTAATAATTTCAGACAGCATTACTCAGGCTGGCTCCTCCTCAGGAAAATTAATGAATAGAAAACGAAATAATAATTCACAAAGATAAACACTTTATTATTTATTAAAGCAAACATAAAACAATAAAACATGACAGGTATATCCTATTTGAAAGAGAAATGAAAAATGAAATGAATAAAATAACATTTGAACTCAACGCTAATATATATAGGGGTGTCTGGTGTTGGTGACACTTCGTGTTGTTGAAATCTTAGCCGTTGCTGATTTGGGGGGGGGGTCGCAGGTGTTGGTGACCACCACCGGCTAGTTCTTCACAGAGTATCGCCGTGAGTATTCTATCCCGATGACAGGAAAGCAGGTTCTTTACCCCTGCAATGATGTGGGGTTACGTCCTGCAATTTCATACAGGTGCACAGGTAATTAAATCCAAAATGGGGAAGTCTCTGGACGTTAGTCCTTCTCCATCAGTTCTCCTCGTTGATTGGCAGGTGACCCTCTCTGTCATCCAAGCTGGAAAGATAGACAGGTTACCCACTGCTTAAGAAATCACTCTCCATGATAAGTACAAGACCTTAAAAGACGTGGTGATTATTACAACAGTCAACTTAGAGCAAGACTGAAAGGACTAAGTTTATTATTGGTCAAAAGTGAAGCTTTCAACCAGTAAATCCACTAGAATACAAGGCAGGCATGTACTTACAGTAGTGTTGGGATAGTGGGAGATAGACTGATCCTACGTTAACAAGCAGCCGGCCCTCAAACTATCACTTTAGGGGTGGGGGAAAAAAGGCGGGAACAGCAGGAGCTAGACTTACCTTACCTTAACTAGTAGCCGGCAATGAAACTATTGTTACTATATACTCCCTCTCTACTCCTATCTATTGAACTTTTCCCTCACAAGAGGGGACTACATAGGGTTGAAGAACTTCCTGCGGGAGGTCCAGTGGGACAAAAAACCGGCAGGAAAGCCAGTAAATGAAATGATGGAATATGTAACAACAAAATGCAAGGAGACAGTGGAAAGGTTTATTCCCAAGGGCAACAGTAACAACGGGAAGACCAGAACGAGCCCCTGGTTTACCCGACGGTGTAAGGAGGCAAAAACAAAGTGCAATAGAGAATGGAAAAAGTACAGATGGCAGAGAACACACGAAAATAGGGAGATCAGTCGCAGAGCCAGGAATGAGTACGCACAGGTAAGGAGGGAGGCCCAGCGACAGTATGAAAATGACATAGCATCGAGAATCAAGACTGATCCGAAACTGTTGTATAGCCACATCAGGAGGAAGACAACAAAGACCAGGTGATCAGATTAAGGACAGAAGGTGGAGAACTCACAAGAAATGATCAGGAGGTATGTGAGGAGCTGAACAGGAGATTTAAGGAAGTTTTTACAGTAGAGACAGGAAGGGCTGTGGGAAGACAGCACAGAAGGGAACATCAAGAGGGAATATACCAACAAGTGTTGGATGACATACGAACAACTGAGGAGGAGGTGAAGAAGCTCTTAAGTGACCTTGACACCTCAAATGCGATGGGACCGGACAACATCTCCCCATGGGTCCTTAGAGAAGGAGCGGAGATGCTGTGTGTGCCTCTAACCACAATCTTCAACACATCCCTTGAAACTGGGCAACTACCTGAGAAATGGAAGACAGCTAATGTAGTCCCCATATTTAAGAAAGGAAACAGAAACGAGTCGCTAAACTACAGACCTGTCACTCTGACATGTATTGTGTGCAAAGTCATGGAGAAGATTATCAGGAGGAGAGTGGTCGAACACCTGGAAAGGAACAAGATTATAAATGAAAACCAGCATGGGTTCATGGAAGGCAAATCTTGTATCACAAACCTCCTGGAGTTTTATGACAAGGTAACAGAAGTAAAACAAGAGAGAGAGGGGTGGGTAGATTGCGTTTTCCTAGACTGCAGGAAGGCCTTTGACACAGTTCCCCACAAGAGATTAGTGCAGAAGCTGGAGGAGCAGGCACACGTAAAAGGAAGGGCACTGCAATGGATAAGGGAATACCTGACAGGGAGGCAGCAACGAGTCATGGTACGTGAAGAGGTATCACAGTGGGCGCCTGTTACGAGCGGGGTCCCACAGGGGTCAGTTCTAGGACCAGTGCTATTTTTGATATATGTGAACGACATGATGGAAGGAATAGACTCTAAAGTGTCCCTGTTCGCAGATGACGTGAAGTTGATGAGAAGAATTAAATCGGACGAGGATGAGGCAGGACTGCAAAGAGACCTGGACAGGCTGAACATGTGGTCCAGTAACTGGCTTCTCGAATTCAATCCAGCCAAATGCAAAGTCATGAAGATTGGGGAGGGGCAAAGAAGACCGCAGACAGAGGAAAGGCTAGGTGGACAAAGACTACAGACCTCACTCAGGGAGAAAGACCTTGGGGTGACCATAACACCGAGCACATCACCGGAGGCACACATCAACCAAATAACCGCTGCAGCATACGGGCGCCTGGCAAACCTGAGAATAGCGTTCCGATACCTTAATAAGGAATCGTTCAAGACACTGTACACTGTGTATGTTAGGCCCATACTGGAGTATGCAGCACCAGTCTGGAACCCACACCTGGTCAAGCACGTCAAGAAGTTAGAGAAAGTACAAAGGTTTGCAACAAGGCTAGTCCCAGAGCTCAAGGGAATGTCGTACGAGGAAAGTTTAAGGGAAATCGGACTGACGACACTGGAGGACAGAAGGGTCAGGGGAGACATAATAACGACATACAAGATACTGCGGGGAATAGACAAGGTGGACAGAGATAGGATGTTCCCGAGAGGGGACACAGGGACAAGGGGTCACAACTGGAAGCTGAAGAATCAGACGAGTCACAGGGACGTTAGGAAGTATTTCTTCAGTCATAGAGTTGTCAGCAAGTGGAATAGCCTAGCAAGTGAAGTAGTGGAGGCAGGAACCATACATAGTTTTAAGAAGAGGTATGACAAAGCTCAGGAAGCAGAGAGAGAGAGGATCCAGTAGCGATCAGTGAAGAGGCGGGGCCAGGAGCTGAGTCTCGACCCCTGCAACCACAATTAGGTGAGTACAATTAGGTGAGTACACACACACACACACACACACACACACACACACACACAGAGAACTGGCAGGAAAGCCAGTAAACGAAATGATGGAATATGTAGCAACAAAATGCAAGGAGGCAGTGGAAAGGTTCATTCCCAAGGGCAACAGTAACAACGGGAAGACCAGAACAAGCCCCTGGTTTACCCGACGGTGTAAGGAGGCAAAAACAAAGTGCAATAGAGAATGGAAAAAGTACAGAAGGCAGAGAACACACGAAAATAGGGAGATCAGTCGCAGAGCCAGGAATGAGTACGCACAGGTAAGGAGGGAGGCCCAGCGACAGTATGAAAATGACATAGCATCGAGAATCAAGACTGACCCGAAACTGTTGTATAGCCACATCAGGAGGAAGACAACAGTCAAAGACCAGGTGATCAGATTAAGGACAGAAGGTGGAGAACTCACAAGAAATGATCAGGAGGTATGTGAGGAGCTGAACAGGAGATTTAAGGAAGTTTTTACAGTAGAGACAGGAAGGGCTGTGGGAAGACAGCACAGAAGGGAACATCAAGAGGGAATACACCAACAAGTGTTGGATGACATACGAACAACTGAGGAGGAGGTGAAGAAGCTCTTAAGTGACCTTGACACCTCAAAGGCGATGGGACCGGACAACATCTCCCCATGGGTCCTTAGAGAAGGAGCAGAGATGCTGTGTGTGCCTCTAACCACAATCTTCAACACATCCCTTGAAACTGGGCAACTACCTGAGAAATGGAAGACAGCTAATGTAGTCCCCATATTTAAGAAAGGAAACAGAAACGAGGCACTAAACTACAGACCTGTGTCTCTGACATGTATTGTGTGCAAAGTCATGGAGAAGATTATCAGGAGGAGAGTGGTCGAACACCTGGAAAGGAACAAGATTATAAATGAAAACCAGCATGGGTTCATGGAAGGCAAATCTTGTATCACAAACCTCCTGGAGTTTTATGACAAGGTAACAGAAGTAAGACACGAGAGAGAGGGTTGGGTAGATTGCGTTTTCCTAGACTGCAGGAAGGCCTTTGACACAGTTCCCCACAAGAGATTAGTGCAGAAGCTGGAGGATCAGGCACACGTAAAAGGAAGGGCACTGCAATGGATAAGGGAATACCTGACAGGGAGGCAGCAACGAGTCATGGTACGTGAAGAGGTATCACAGTGGGCGCCTGTTACGAGCGGGGTCCCACAGGGGTCAGTTCTAGGACCAGTGCTATTTTTGATATATGTGAACGACATGATGGAAGGAATAGACTCTGAAGTGTCCCTGTTCGCAGATGACGTGAAGTTGATGAGAAGAATTAAATCGGACGAGGATGAGGCAGGACTGCAAAGAGACCTGGAGAGGCTGGACATGTGGTCCAGTAACTGGCTCCTCGAATTCAATCCAGCCAAATGCAAAGTCATGAAGATTGGGGAGGGGCAAAGAAGACCGCAGACAGAATATAGGCTAGGTGGACAAAGACTACAGACCTCACTCAGGGAGAAAGACCTTGGGGTGACCATAACACCGAGTACATCACCGGAGGCACACATCAACCAAATAACCGCTGCAGCATACGGGCGCCTGGCAAACCTGAGAATAGCGTTCCGATACCTCAATAAGGAATCGTTCAAGACACTGTACACTGTGTATGTTAGGCCCATACTGGAGTATGCAGCACCAGTCTGGAACCCACACCTGGTCAAGCATGTCAAGAAGTTAGAGAAAGTACAAAGGTTTGCAACAAGGCTAGTCCCAGAGCTCAAGGGAATGTCGTACGAGGAAAGGTTAAGGGAAATCGGACTGACGACACTGGAGGACAGAAGGGTCAGGGGAGACATGATAACGACATACAAGATACTGCGGGGAATAGACAAGGTGGACAGAGATAGGATGTTCCAGAGAGGGGACACAGGGACAAGGGGTCACAACTGGAAGCTGAAGACTCAGACGAGTCACAGGGACGTTAGGAAGTATTTCTTCAGTCATAGAGTTGTCAGCAAGTGGAATAGCCTAGCAAGTGAAGTAGTGGAGGCAGGAACCATACATAGTTTTAAGAAGAGGTATGACAAAGCTCAGGAAGCAGAGAGAGAGAGGATCCAGTAGCGATCAGTGAAGAGGCGGGGCCAGGAGCTGAGTCTCGACCCCTGCAACCACAATTAGGTGAGTACAATTAGGTGAGTACACACACACACACACACACACACAAAACCAATGGGAATCACCTTTTACCAACATAAATGCTCGAGGACTACCCATTAAATATTTTTTAGATAGAACTTAATCTAAATTATTCATCTGACAAGCATTTTTAACAGCAGAGAAAAAATATTTTTCTTAAATGTAATCTATATACATTATTGAACCATAATATATGACAAATGTTTTCAAAATCTTTCGTAATTTAACAGTCACATCTTCAGTGTTTAAGTGTGATACAAAGAATACAGAGAAACAATATTAACCTTTGAAACGTGACTAACAGATTCGAGCAGCGCCCACAATATTTTTTTTTTTATCACACTGGCCGATTCCCACCAAGGCAGGGTGGCCCGAAAAAGAAAAACTTTCACCATCATTCACTCCATCACTGTCTTGCCAGAAGGGTGCTTTACACTACAGTTTTTAAACTGCAACATTAACACCCCTCCTTCAGAGTGCAGGCACTGTACTTCCCATCTCCAGGACTCAAGTCCGGCCTGCCGGTTTCCCTGAACCCCTTCATAAATGTTACTTTGCTCACACTCCAACAGGACGTCAAGTATTAAAAACCATTTGTCTCCATTCACTCCTATCAAACACGCTCACGCATGCCTGCTGGAAGTCCAAGCCCCTCGCACACAAAACCTCCTTTACCCCCTCCCTCCAACCCTTCCTAGGCCGACCCCTACCCCGCCTTCCTTCCACTACAGACTGATACACTCTTGAAGTCATTCTGTTTCGCTCCATTCTCTCTACATGTCCGAACCACCTCAACAACCCTTCCTCAGCCCTCTGGACAACAGTTTTGGTAATCCCGCACCTCCTCCTAACTTCCAAACTACGAATTCTCTGCATTATATTCACACCACACATTGCCCTCAGACATGACATCTCCACTGCCTCCAGCCTTCTCCTCGCTGCAACATTCATCACCCACGCTTCACACCCATATAAGAGCGTTGGTAAAACTATACTCTCATACATTCCCCTCTTTGCCTCCAATGACAAAGTTCTTTGTCTCCAAAGACTCCTAAGTGCACCACTCACTCTTTTTCCCTCATCAATTCTATGATTCACCTCATCTTTCATAGACCCATCCGCTGACACGTCCACTCCCAAATATCTGAATACGTTCACCTCCTCCATACTCTCTCCCTCCAATCTGATATTCAATCTTTCATCACCTAATCTTTTTGTTATCCTCATAACCTTACTCTTTCCTGTATTCACCTTTAATTTTCTTCTTTTGCACACCCTACCAAATTCATCCACCAATCTCTGCAGCTTCTCTTCAGAATCTCCCAAGAGCACAGTGTCATCAGCAAAGAGCAGCTGTGACAACTCCCACTTTGTGTGTGATTCTTTATCTTTTAACTCCACGCCTCTTGCCAAGACCCTCGCATTTACTTCTCTTACAACCCCATCTATAAATATATTAAACAACCACGGTGACATCACACATCCTTGTCTAAGGCCTACTTTTACTGGGAAAAAAATTTCCCTCTTTCCTACATACTCTAACTTGAGCCTCACTATCCTCGTAAAAACTCTTCACTGCTTTCAGTAACCTACCTCCTACACCATACACTTGCAACATCTGCCACATTGCCCCCCTATCCACCCTGTCATACGCCTTTTCCAAATCCATAAATGCCACAAAGACCTCTTTAGCCTTATCTAAATACTGTTCACTTATATGTTTCACTGTAAACACCTGGTCCACACACCCCCTACGTTTCCTAAACCCTTCTTGTTCATCTGCTATCCTATTCTCCGTCTTACTCTTAATTCTTTCAATTATAACTCTACCATACACTTTACCAGGTACACTCAACAGACTTATCCCCCTATAATTTTTGCACTCTCTTTTATCCCCTTTGCCTCTATACAAAGGAACTATGCATGCTCTCTGCCAATCCCTAGGTACCTTACCCTTTTCCATACATTTATTAAATAATTGCACCAACCACTCCAAAACTATATCCCCACCTGCTTTTAACATTTCTATCTTTATCCCATCAATCCCGGCTGCCTTACCCCCTTTCATTTTACCTACTTCCTCACGAACTTCCCCCACACTCACAACTGGCTCTTCCTCACTCCTACAAGATGTTATTCCTCCTTGCCCCATACACGAAATCACAGCTTCCCTATCTTCATCAACATTTAACAATTCCTCAAAATATTCCCTCCATCTTCCCAATACCTCTAACTCTCCATTTAATATCTCTCCTCTCCTATTTTTAACTGACAAATCCATTTGTTCTCTAGGCTTTCTTAACTTGTTAATCTCACTCCAAAACTTTTTCTTATTTTCAACAAAATTTGTTGATAACATCTCACCCACTCTCTCATTTGCTCTCTTTTTACATTGCTTCACCACTCTCTTAACCTCTCTCTTTTTCTCCATATACTCTTCCCTCCTTGCATCACTTCTACTTTGTAAAAACTTCTCATATGCTAACTTTTTCTCCCTTACTACTCTTATTTACATTTTACTTTAAGTCTTAACTTGTTTAAAATGAAGGTGAATAAATATGCATAAAACGATATGTTCAATCGGGGCTGACACCTGCAATTAAGCAAATGTATTGTTATCACGAGGCAATTCGAAGGTCACCTGGCATCTGGGGGTATATATAATGGAGCAGAGATGTAGTTGATCATCACCAACATGAAGGTCTTGGTGCTCTGTGCTCTAGTGGCAGCTGCCGCTGCTTGGCCCAATTATGGCTTTCTCAACGACCCTGGTAGAAGTGGTGAGTATACTGTCATAAGTTATATCATTTACCAGTCAGACAGTTCATAATGCATTAGGAATATACTCTTTCATGACCAATATGAAGAGCTATTTTCTCAGTAGTAATATCACCATTTACCTTTCTTCACTGTTTTGGCTTCGTCATTGACGGCTCTGGTGCTGAGTAAATTGTAATATGTTGTGTGCTTTAGCTGTCAGGCAGCTAGTATGTCATATATACATATACTCATTTATGCCCACTGTGAAGAGGAACGATTTTCTCTGTAGTAACAGCACCATTTACCTTTCTTCATTGCTGTTACCATAGTGATTATTACATTCATAAAGAAATCCACGGTAATAATATCTTAATTTCGATCTTATGCAACAGAACCATGCACGATTGAAACGTTACATTTTACAATTGATTCAGAATGTACAAGTAAAATACGATATTAAATATGACAGAAATACATCAGAGTCAAAGGAAACGTAAACTGCCATTACTTAAAATTAGTGATATTCTCTCTTTCCTTTAGGTCATATCATTATATATATATATATAAATAAATATATATATATATATATATATATATATATATATATATATATATATATATATATATATATATATATACATATATATATATATATATATATATATATATATATATATATATATATATATATATATATATATATATATATATATATATATATATATATATATATATATATATATATATATATATATAGGGCAAGGAGGAATAACATCTTGTAGGAGTGAGGAAGAGCCAGTTGTGAGTGTGGGGGAAGTTCGTGAGGCAGTAGGTAAAATGAAAGGGGGTAAGGCAGCCGGGATTGATGGGATAAAGATAGAAATGTTAAAAGCAGGTGGGGATATAGTTTTGGAGTGGTTGGTGCAATTATTTAATAAATGTATGGAAGAGGGTAAGGTACCTAGGGATTGGCAGAGAGCATGCATAGTTCCTTTGTATAAAGGCAAAGGGGATAAAAGAGAGTGCAAAAATTATAGGGGGATAAGTCTGTTGAGTGTACCTGGTAAAGTGTATGGTAGAGTTATAATTGAAAGAATTAAGAGTAAGACGGAGAATAGGATAGCAGATGAACAAGGAGGCTTTAGGAAAGGTAGGGGGTGTGTGGACCAGGTGTTTACAGTGAAACATATAAGTGAACAGTATTTAGATAAGGCTAAAGAGGTCTTTGTGGCATTTATGGATTTGGAAAAGGCGTATGACAGGGTGGATAGGGGGGCAATGTGGCAGATGTTGCAAGTGTATGGTGTAGGAGGTAGGTTACTGAAAGCAGTGAAGAGTTTTTACGAGGATAGTGAGGCTCAAGTTAGAGTATGTAGGAAAGAGGGAAATTTTTTTCCCAGTTAAAGTAGGCCTTAGACAAGGATGTGTGATGTCACCGTGGTTGTTTAATATATTTATAGATGGGGTTGTAAGAGAAGTAAATGCGAGGGTCTTGGCAAGAGGCGTGGAGTTAAAAGATAAAGAATCACACACAAAGTGGGAGTTGTCACAGCTGCTCTTTGCTGATGACACTGTGCTCTTGGGAGATTCTGAAGAGAAGCTGCAGAGATTGGTGGATGAATTTGGTAGGGTGTGCAAAAGAAGAAAATTAAAGGTGAATACAGGAAAGAGTAAGGTTATGAGGATAACAAAAAGATTAGGTGATGAAAGATTGAATATCAGATTGGAGGGAGAGAGTATGGAGGAGGTGAACGTATTCAGATATTTGGGAGTGGACGTGTCAGCGGATGGGTCTATGAAAGATGAGGTGAATCATAGAATTGATGAGGGAAAAAGAGTGAGTGGTGCACTTAGGAGTCTGAGGAGACAAAGAACTTTGTCCTTGGAGGCAAAGAGGGGAATGTATGAGAGTATAGCTTTATCAGCGCTCTTATATGGGTGTGAAACGTGGGTGATGAATGTTGCAGAGAGGAGAAGGCTGGAGGCAGTGGAGATGTCATGTCTGAGGGCAATGTGTCGTGTGAATATAATGCAGAGAATTCGTAGTTTGGAAGTTAGGAGGAGGTGCGGGATTACCAAAACTGTTGTCCAGAGGGCTGAGGAAGGGTTGTTGAGGTGGTTCGGACATGTAGAGAGAATGGAGCGAAACAGAATGACTTCAAGAGTGTATCAGTCTGTAGTGGAAGGAAGGCGGGGTAAGGGTCGGCCTAGGAAAGGTTGGAGGGAGGGGGTAAATTAAGTTTTGTGTGCGAAGGGCTTGGACTTCCAGCAGGCATGCATGAGCGTGTTTGATAGGAGTGAATGGAGACAAATGGTTTTTAATACTTGACGTGCTGTTGGAGTGTGAGCAAAGTAACATTTATGAAGGGATTCAGGGAAACCGGCAGGCCGGACTTGAGTCCTGGAGATGGGAAGTACAGTGCCTGCACTCTGAAGGAGGGGTGTTAATGTTGCAGTTTAAAAACTGTAGTGTAAAGCACCCTTCTGGCAAGACAGTGATGGAGTGAATGATGGTGAAAGTTTTTCTTTTTCGGACCACCCTGCCTTGGTGGGAATCGGCCAGTGTGATAATAAAATATATATATATATATATATATATATATATATATATATATATATATATATATATATATATATATATATATATATATATATATATATATATATATGCGATGTTTTAATTATTAAGGGTAATAATGAATTCAAATTTAAAATGTACAGAAAACCTACAAATAACTGTTCCTATGTCCACTATTATTCTTCGCATCAAGATAGAATTAAACTCTCTGTTTTCTCATCAATGTTTTTGAGAGCTTTACGTATTTGTAGTCCAGAGTTCATAGATGAGGAAATATCCAAAATTTATGAAATTGGTAATTATTTGAAATACCCAAGAAACGTAATTGATAAATCTTTTAAAGTTGCTAGAAATACTTTTTACAATCCAATAAGGGACAACCAGCCTTATTCAACTAAAAATATATTGGTTCTCCCTTACCATGAAAACTTGGTTGATATGCCTTCTCTTCTTAAGACTTTTAATATCAAATTTGTATTTAAAAATCTTGATACAGTAAAAAAAACTTTTGATAAAGAATTCCCCCCAAAATGCTGACGGATGTATCTATAAGATTCCTTGTAAAATTTGCGATAAAGTTTATTACGGTCAAACTGGTAAAAGATGAAAGATGAAATGCAATCTAGTTCATCATTATACACACACGATTAAACCTCTTTGAGCTTGCTGCCCCTGTTCACTTTCCAGTATATAGACACATGAATGTGAAATATTTCAGAATCACTTTGTTGATGAAAGTTTAAATTCTACAATATTGATGACAGGACGATACATTAATTGCTTCTCCTCTATAAATATAAATAAATATTCAATAACTGATCAGGTGAAGGACATTTCAGTTTATTTGAGCAGGAATGAAGAGACAGACAAATATTAGCTAACACCCAAGTTGACACTGTAGTCTTGTCAAAAGTGACTTAGTTGTATTGATTTTTTCTCTTTATGAACCATGGTTAGAAACTATTAGGATGTCTATATATTTCTTTATTTAGGCGCATTCTGTCGACAAATTCTTTATTTCTAACAAGACAAACATGCATAGATTTACAAATACTGTGTCTTTCTTATTGAATTTAAGGAATTCGATTTTATTTATGACCCGAACATGCACGACAAAAATGCCACTATGAGTTTTTCCAATTCATAAGTTAAGGCAGGACAAAGCATAGACAGTTATATTAACACTGAACAGTAAACTCAAAATATATATGAAAAATTACTTTTTATCAGCAATAATATTTGTCTAGATACATAAACGAAAAGTTTCAGATCAGTATTTTGTAAATTATGTATTAAATGTTTGATTCAATATATCATCATTATACTTTATATTCTTCCAGAGCCATCTGACGCCCAAAAACAACATGATGTGAATTATCTGTTGTATAAGGTATATGAAAATATTCGTGATGAAAAACTGAAGAGTATCGGCGTGACCTTCGACCCTGAAGCTGACACATCACACTATACTGACAATGGAGAAGCTGTTCACAAGCTCGTGAAGGAACTGAAGGACAACAGGCTGCTCCAACAGAAACACTGGTTCTCCCTCTTCAATACACGACAGCGTGAAGAAGCACTTCTGCTCTATGATGTTTTCGAACACAGCAAAGACTGGAAAACTTTTGTCAGCAATGCTGCATATTTCAGAAATCGTGTTAATGAAGGAGAATTTGTTTATGCTTTGTATGCAGCAGTCGTCCACTCTCCACTCACTAAACACGTTGTACTTCCACCACTTTACGAGGTCACCCCACATTTGTTCACAAATAGTGAAGTTATCCAGAAAGCCTACCATGCCAAAATGACTCAAACACCTGGTAAATTCAGATCTTACTTTACTGGCAGCAAAAGAAACAAAGAGCAACGTGTAGCATACTTCGGCGAAGATGTTGGGCTGAATACCCACCATGTTACTTGGCACTTGGAGTTCCCATTCTGGTGGGAAGACAAACATGAAGGATATCACCTGGATCGTAAAGGTGAAAACTTCTTCTGGGTACATCACCAGCTCACTGTTCGTTTCGATGCTGAACGCCTGTCAAACTATCTGGATCCTGTGGACGAACTTCACTGGGAAGAGACCATCGAGGAAGGCTTTGCTCCTCATACAACTTACAAGTATGGAGGTGAATTCCCATCTCGTCCTGATAATATTGACTTTGAAGATGTCGAGGGTGTTGCTTGTATTCGCGATTTAATCATTCTTGAGAACCGTGTTCGTGATGCCATTGCCCATGGATATGTTACTGCCAGAGATGGATCCAAAGTCGATATAAATAACTCGCATGGAATTGATGTCCTGGGTGACATCATTGAATCTTCTCCTTACAGCCCTAACGTTGAGTACTATGGTTCTCTCCACAACACAGCTCATATAGTGCTTGGTCGCCAGGGAGATCCGCATGGAAAATATGACTTACCTCCTGGAGTACTGGAACACTTTGAAACTTCCACACGCGACCCAGCATTCTTCAGATTACATAAATACATGGATAACATCTTCAGGGAACATAAGGACAGTCTCACTCCCTACACTAAGGAAGAGTTAGAGTTCAGTGGGGTTGCTATTGATGGTGTTTCAATTGATGGCCCTCTAGAAACGTTCTTTGAGGATTTCGAATACAGCTTAGTCAATGCCGTAGATGACACACCTCAAGTTCCAGATGTGGATATTTCTACTATTGTGTCACGTCTAAACCATAAAGAATTTTCATTCAAAATTGACGTTACCAATAATAATGATCACGAAGTATTGACAACCGTCCGTATCTTAGCATGGCCACACCGTGACAACAATGGTATTAAATACCCATTCAACGAGGGACGCTGGAGAGCCATCGAACTGGACAGATTCTGGAGAAAACGTAAGTAGACTTTTTTTTCGCGTTTTACAATGTTATAAATCAGAAATAATGCATCAATACCGATAAAAAGTAAAATGTTAGATTATATAATATTATAATCACTTTTAAATATTTACATTACAACGTAAAATAACTTACATAATGCACATTATAAATTATGCATGGTTCTTTATCCTGTTAGTGAGTCCTGGTGTGAATCACATCGTGCGCAAGTCTACAGAGTCAGCAGTGACTGTCCCTGACGTGCCCAGTTTCCAGTCACTGATAGAGCAAACTGAGGCTGCACTCTCGGCTGGTAGTAGCGAAGTCGACATTCAAGATTATGTGAGTGCACTTGGAGTGCCCAACAGGTTCTTGATCCCCAAGGGTAACTCAGAAGGTCTGGAGTTCGACCTGGTGGTGGCTGTGACTGACGGTAAGGCTGACGCTGCTGTTGAAGATCTACATGTAAAGACTGTTTTCAACCACTATGGCTACCACGGAGTGTATCCCGACAACCGACCACACGGTTATCCCCTGGATCGTCGTGTTGATGATAAACGCATCTTCAACGACCTTCCCAACTTTGCACAAATTGTTGTGAAGGTCTTCCATCATTAAGGTTCCCGGAAACAACGACCTTGATCAATGGTACTCAACAAAAAATATGAAAACAAAAAGTAAAAGCTGTTCATTTGTCTTAAATAATATACATTAATCTTCTTTAGCTATTTTGTTTATTCCTAATTGTCAGCATAATTTTGTGGAAAAATACTCTTTTCACTAATAAAATCAAGAGTATCATATACAGTTATTGTATAAGTAGTTAGCGCTTAACATAGTTATTTACCTTTCACTTGTACAGATTAATCAAATGAGTTTTTCTGGTTGAGGAATAATGAAGATGGGATGATTTTTTTATAGATATAACTCTCAAATATTTTATCAAATCAGTGTAAGTTTTATCCTATTTAATTTGTTTATATAATATTTTGAGACTGAATTATTACACAAGTCAGAAAGGCAACATTTTGTGACGTTCTATAAGTGCAGCAATTAATAACTTTTCATCAAATTCAAATATATATAGCAAACAAAAGTGAGACTCCCTTTTCTTAATATTCTGATCAGCTGGATCATTGCAAGAGAAGGTGGTGCTTTGATGCTGGTGAAGAACTTTTAATTCAGGATGTATAATTATTTCCCCCCCCCTTTCCTTGGATCAAGCCACAATGCACTTCTTTCACCAAACACTGTATAACACCCAGTGATAATAATTATAAAAACAAAAGAATATAATAATTATGGAAACTTCAGGACGTGTTTCCTTAAGTCACCTGCTATCCCTGGTCACCTATCAGTAAATTAGGACATGGGCATTAGTTCATTGGTGTGGGTCGCATCCTGGGACAAAATTTACCGAAATATTCTGTATAACAAGGGCTTTCTATATAGCAGTATATGATTGATGTCAGCTAGGCCTGTATAACTTGTAGATGTGCTTGCAAAAATAAAGATTATAATTAATATTATTATGTTTTATTATTAACACATCGGCCGTCTCCCACTGAGGTAGGGTGACCCGAAAAAGAAAAACTTTCACCATCATTCACTCCATCATCGTCTTCCCAGAGGCGCGATTACACTACACTTATGAAACTGCAACATTAACTCCCCTCCTTCAGAGTACAGGTACTGTACTTCCCATCTCCAGGACTCAAGTCCTGCCTGCCGGTTAAACTGAATCCCTTCACAAACATTACCTCGCTCACACTCCAACAGCACGTCAAGTTCTAAAAGCCATTTGTTTCCATTCGCTCTTATCTAACACGCTAACACATGCTTGCTAGAAGTCCAACAAGCCCCTAGCACACAATCTCGCACAAAACCTCCTGTACCCCCTCTCTCCAACCATTCCTAGGAATGGCCTCTACCACGCCTTCCCTCTACTACAGATTTATACACTCTCGAAGTAATTCTATTTTGTTCCATCCTCTCCGCGTGTCCGAACCACCTCAACATCCCCTCCTCAGCCCTCTCGATAACAGTTTTGGTAATCCCGCACCTCCTCCTAACTTCCACACTACGAATTCTCTGCATTAAATTCACACCCCACATTGCCCTCAGACACGACATTTTCACTGCCTCCAGCCTTCTCCTTGTTACAACATTCACCACCCAAGTTTCACACCCATATAAGAGCGTTGGTATAACTATACTCTCATACGGTCCCCGCTTTGCTCCCATGGACAAAGTTCTTCGTCTCCACAGACTCGTAAGTGCACCACTCACTTTTTTCCCCTCGTCAATCCTATAATTCACCACATCTTTCATAGACCCATCTGCTGACACGTCCACTCCTAAATATCTGAATACATTTACTTCCTCCATACTCTCTCCCTCCAACCTGATATCCAATCCTTGGTCATCTATTATTTTTATCCTAATCACCTTACTCTTTCCTATATTCATTTTCAATTTTTTTCTTTTACATACCCTACAAAATTCATCCACCAACCTCTGCAACTTCTCTTCAGAATCTCCCAAAAGCACAGTGTCATCAGCAAAGAGCAACCGTGATAACTCCCACTTTGTGTTAGATTCTTTATCTTTTAACCCCAAACCTCTTGCCAATACTCGAGCATTCACTTCTCTTACAACCCCATCTATAAGTAAATTGAACAACCATGGTGACATCACACATCTTTGTCTAAGGCCGACTTTTACTGGAGAATAATCTCCCTCTCTCCTACATACTCTAACCTGAGCCTCACTACTCTCGTAAAAACTTTTCACTGCTTTCAATAACCTACCTCCTATTCCATACATCTGCAATATCTGCCACATTGCCCTCCTATTCTGTCATACGCCTTTTCCAAATCCATAAATTCCACAAAAACCTCTTTACCCTTATCTAAATTCTGTTCACCTGTATGTTTCACTGTAAACACTTGGTTTACACACCTCCTACCCTTCCTAAAGCTTCCTTGTGCATCTGCTATCCTACTCTCCGTCTTACTCTAAATTCTTTCAGTAATAACTCTAATATACTTTACCAGGTATACTCAGCAGACTTATTTCCCTTTCATTTTGCACTCTCTTTTGTCCCCTTTGCCTTTATACAAAGGAACTATGCATGCTCTCTGTCAATCCTTAGGTACCTTACCCTCTTCCATACATTTATTAAATAAAAGCACCAACCACTCCGAAACTATATCACCACCTGCTTTTAACATTTCTATCTTTATTCTATCAATCACAGCTGCCTTAACCCCTTTCATTCTACCCACTGCCTCACGAACTTCCCCCACGCTCATAACTGGCTCTTCCTCGCTCCTACAAGATGTTATTCCTCCTTACCCTATACACGAAATCTCAGCTTCCTTTCTTCATCAACATTTAACAATTCCTCAGAATATTCCCTCCATATTCCTGATATCTCTAACTCTCCATTTAATAACTCTCCTCTCATATTTTTAACAATCAAATCCATTCGTTCCCTAGGCTTCCTTAACTTATAAATATCACTCCAAAACTTTTTCTTATTTCAACAAAATTTGTTGATAGCATCTCACCCACTCTCTCAATTGCTCTCTTTTTACATTGCTTCACCACTCTCTTAACTCCTCTTTTCCTCTTCATATACTCCTCCCTCCTTGCATCACTTCAACTATTATTATGATTAGTATTATGATTAGTATTAATATTATTATCATTACTATTATTATTATTATTATTATTATTATTATTATTATTATTATTATTAACTGCAGAAAAGAAAAAGGAAAAATAAAATGAAGTAATGTAAATTTAGGAAGTAACATAAGCGGTTGAACAAAAAATAAGTTAAAAATTATGCAGATAGTGCAGTTAAGACGACAGTGTTTAAAAGAGATATCCCTGAGAGCGTAATTATACGATTTAAACCTTGACTATTAAGTTAAAAGTCAATATATGTATATATTGCTTTTGAGAACTTATGTCATATTTACTTCTGTACAAGATGAAATACATTAAAAAATATAATTGTTTCATAAAAAAACTGTTCTGAATCTCATAAAAATAAATGTTTAATGCTAATCTAAATTAAAGACTATAATTAATGAAAGACTTGTGTCAATGAAAAGGCACCAATATACGACACACAAATAAGAAAGGTCTGAGCTTGCTACCACCTGCAGCTCACAAGACTGCCATCCCCACGAGCCCCTTTGGGGCGGGGCAGATGGCAGACCAGAGGCCTAGCTTCTCCCTACGAGCCCCGTGAGGGCGGGGACTGTGGCTAGGCCTAGGGACAGTTGGTCCCAAAGATGAGTGGGGTACTTGTACCTCCTCCCATGGGAGACTTACGTCTCGAGACACTCCCCAGATAGGGAGCCAAGGCCGGGTCACCACTACTTGGAAAAGACCCGGGCCGGGAGAGTACCGGCGAATAAAAAAAAAAAAGACACATAAATAATGATGCGATCAACAGATCAATTTTAGAGGTTAAAAGCTGTTGTCCGACCTAAGCTCATTTGAAAGTCTAGCTTTATCTAAGGTATTACAGCTGGCTAAACAGAAGCAGTAGTTGAAAGGAAGCATACACAACGTTTCCACCCGTGCAGAGGGATCGAACCATGGATACTCATTATGTGAGTTAAGTGATGTACCAACCGAGAAACGGGGCTAACAAGCAAGAAATGTTTCAAAATAAGTAATTTGTAGAAATCTGAAGAAATGTTACGTTATTTTATCCAGCAGTGTTATGTACCATCTGTAACGCAATCAACTGGCATAAATGAGGAAAACATGCACCAAAAAAAAGGCTATTTACAAGTCTATACAGAGATGTAAATAGACTGGATAAATTAAACCTAATGGCGAAAAGAATTCTGGAGCTTAAGATCACTTGATATACACATATAGTACCCATACAAAAGGCAGAGCTATAATGTGAGGCAGTCAGTAGCATATATATATATATATATATATATATATATATATATATATATATATATATATATATATATATATATATATACATATATGCTACTGACTGCCTCACATTATAGCTCTGCCTTTTGTATGGGTACTATATGTGTATATATATATATATATATATATATATATATATATATATATATATATATATATATATATATATATATATATATATATATATATATATATATATATACATATATATATATATATATATATTTATATATATATATATATATATATATATATATATATACATATATATACATATACATATATACATATACATATATATACATATACATATATACATATATATATATAATTACATATATATATATATATATATATATATATATATAATATATATATATATATATATATATATACATATATATATATATATATATGTATGCAAAACAACCAACGTGAAAGAATAGTGAAATTCCAAGTGCTTTCGTGATTTCTCACATTATCAAGGAACTATAATAGTAATACTTCAAAGGAAGGCATATAAAGGGTCTGGACCACACCTCACAATCACATCCCACAACAAAGCAACACCTGACGCGCGACGACACCCGCCTCATAAGAAAAGAGGAACACTGCAGCAGGTCCGCTGGCCCAACTAGACAGGTCCTTCACGACATCCCACCAACAAAATATTCTACCCATGAAATAAGATTTATTATTTGTCCAATGTATTATTAAACTCTTCCCAAATTCTATTAATTATAAAAGGATCTAATTTATACAATCCAAATGAAATATTCATATTATTCTCAAAACTGCTTTTTATGAAACATGATTAAATTATATTCCTGTCGACCATGGACTTGCTTGATACAACTTTCTCAACTTTTTGAAAATCAATTGGATGGTTTAAATCTCTCACATGAATAAATAGAGCATTGGAATCTTGTCCAGTTTTAATGCTATATTTATGTTGTTTTAATCTTAGTTCGAGACTTTTACCAGTTTGACCGCAATAAGTTTACAATAATTTATATATATATATATATATATATATATATATATATATATATATATATATATATATATATATATATATATATATATATATATATATATATATATACATATATATATATATATATATATATATATATATATATATATATATATATATATATATATATATATATATATATATATATATATATATATATATATATATATATATATATATATATATTAAATATAGGATGGGGTCCACCTCTGGTGTAAATTGTGGGACCCAAAGCCTCGGAGAAGTGGATAAAAAGGCTTCAAGGAAGAATATTTGCATTTCTTTCTGAAGCCGTTTAAATATTCCACTTCCCCTACCACCCCATCTTTTCATTTTTTTTTACCAATAGGAATATTTTATTACATAATATGGTACAGAAGATTTAAAAGATACATTGTTGATATAAAGGTAGCATATACGGTACATGTTGTTACGTGTGTATCACCGATTATAAGGCAAAAATCTCATCCAGCTCCTCAGAGCTGGGGCGTGTGCCCAAAATACAGCAGGCATTACCCCTTTGAACAGCTGCACTGAGCAGCTGGAACAGAAAACTGGCTGCCCTGGGATCCCTAGTTACCTTGATGAGTCTTTTTCCCAGCTCCTTAAGGAATTTAGATGCATTCTTTCCCCATGAGCCAAGGGTCTCTGAGCCTATGGGAACAAACATATAGTGATGGGCAAGTTCTCCATATTTTCTAGACTTTTGGGACTCCCTGAAGCTTGCAGCTGCCCCTCCTTCCTCCCTGGGTTATAGGAGATAGGCATCAGCCAAGGTAGATGCACAAGTATAGTCCCACACCACCTGCTTCCCGT